>NC_087202.1:42141606-42166606 GCF_015104395.2 Macrobrachium nipponense | reverse complement strand
TCACTTACAGTGTCGCACGCCCATTTCATCGGGGCGATCTCGTCGCTTTTACACCTTTCTGGATATAGTCTTCTCAGTATCAGGTTAGCTTTGGAAAATGCCTTCAGTTTGGCTTGCATATTATTATTATTATATTATTATTGTTATTATTATAATTATTATTATTATTATTATTATTATTATTATTATTATTATTATTATTATTATTATTATTATTGCCTGTATGTTGTGCTAGCTTTCCGCCTTTCATGTGTAAAATATTTTTGAAACTGTGATCGTTATAGTATAGTTAGAAGTAGAGGTTGAATCCATTTTGCAAGCTTCGTACGTATCCGGAGATACCTGTTGTGCATAAATATATATTGTGTGTGCGTGTGTGTTTGAGTGTGAGTGTATTAGACGGTTACCTGTGGTGACCTTGACGAACACTTCTGTGCACACCTTGAGCCCACTCACCCATACTCATTTTAGCATTATCATGGTAAGTCAAGAGAAAGATCAGAAAAGCGAACCTTGTAAAAAAATAATAATAAAAAAAAAGAAAAAAAAAGTGGGCTTAAACGGAAAGGATTCGTTTAAGAACCATTCTGATTTGAAATTTGCTAATCCTTGAAAGTTGAAAAGTTCTGCCGCGTATGTAAAATGATTGCTCTTCCACGGTTTTTAAAGTTTTCACTTCGTTGCCTCTGTTAGGAGAATGCTTTTCAGACCAGATTTCAGATTTGTGAATAAGTATTGATCGTCATTTCAGGGTGCCTTCTCTGTGACCGGCCTAAGCGATCGTCTTACCTTGAGCTGTGTGTTGTTGGTCACATGACTGGTAAGACGGCCAGGTGAAAGATGACGTTTCTATTATGCAATTTTGCTCTCTCTCTCTCTCTCTCTCTCTCTCTCTCTCTCTCTCTCTCTCTCTCTCTCTCTCTCTCTCTCCATTGTGACATCTCTTCGTTTGAATTATTCTCACATTTAGATATGGGATGTACTATACCATGTATACTTGTGTCTATAAATACCTACTGCCATGTGTAAGTACGACAGTGTGCTCTTAAACTTGTGCGGTATGTTGCATAGGTACATTATTGCAAATCCCTTTAGAAACGCCAAAGGGCGAAATTTCCACATGCAGCTGTGATTAAATACTTGGACCATCTCCGGAAGATAATCATAGCCAGCTGAGATGTGTAAGGGAAGGGGTAAATATCTGAAATTTGAATCCTGAACGGTTTAAAACTTCTAGATTAGATTTGTTTTTCTTAGGTGTCTGCAATCAAGGATTTATTTGCCCTCCTGAGTTTACAACAGAACGTCATAGTGTTGTTAGGTCAGATGATGTTAGACTGACAGAGAGAGAGAGAGAGAGAGAGAGAGAGAGAGAGAGAGAGAGAGAGAGAGAGAGAGAGAGAGAGAGAGAGAGAGAGAGAGAGAGAATCGTCTACTTGATATAGGAAATAGTTCTTAGGCTGGTAATCAAAGGCAGGAAAAGATTATATGGTAGGATGTGTGATAAAGACGGGTGGGGAAAACCTATTGCACACACACGAAACTTGGCGTTGGACTGGGATGCGATGTCTTCCGCACATGACGCACTATAAAACATGTTGCTGCATTTCGTTTTATGGTCAGGGAATAAGCTGGATTTTCATATCTTTTCATCATGCCCACGATAATGACTTAGATTCAATGATATAACGTCGTTTTTTCATGTTATGCCAGTCATGACAGGTGCCTAAGTTTATAAAGGTAAGTTTTTATAATCGAGAGAGAGAGAGAGAGAGAGAGAATATCTTACTATTATTTTCTCGTGAGTACTTGTGCGCACATGCCCCACATTATGTGACGACTGGTTTTGTTTAGACATGACGTCAGGTCCTTAAAATTACCTTGAGGGACAGGGGCCGATAAATACTGATTTATAATGGTTAGCACTGTATTCTACCACCTATTTTTATGATGTTACTTCAGTTAAATTTGAGATTAAGGGTGTGGTCATATGGGCGAGTTGAAGTCTCCAGGGCAGTGGAAGGATGTTTCCTTAGTGAAGAGATGTGCAGTTTTAAAATAAGTGATGAAAAGCTTCCAGTGGATTTGTGTGTGCGTATTTGAGTTTACCCAAAGAGCCTCTGTTGAGATTCGGTGGACGATTGTTGTGGCTATCGTTAATTGAGAAACTTTCTTCATTACTGATTTTTTTTTTCTTTTTATTTCAGTCACCTCTTGTCGATTTCAGGTTGAAATAAAAATAGCCTCTGATTTAGAATGATTCCCCTTTTTAGTTTGAAGCAATGCCCAGCTTTGAACTTATCCATTTATTCACGAAAAGAGTTGAAAGTCTTGTAGTCATGAGCATCTTGACTCTTATGAATGGACATTTTCCAGTTTGACGAGATAAAAGAATACCCGTCAGCTTAGATTATTGTTGCGAATATTGACATTTACTTATATCTTTGATATATTTTCCTCCCTTTTCATAGCAAAACGCCCTCTGTATCTTGGGTTCCGTTTGATTGGAGGAGACGATATTTTAAGTTTTAGGCCATATGCTCTTCTGAGAACTATGGGGTCTAGAACGTAGTATACTTTGGAATAGTTTAATGTTTATTCGAAAGAATGTTACAAACTAATTAGAAATGAAAACTCAGATATTTATACAAAAATCTGACAATGGTAACGTATTAAAATGATTATAGATTAACTATTAGTTTTGTCGTGTTTTGCGTCTGTAGCGATTAAAATTGTGAAGGATATGCGTAGTTGATTAATTAATGAAGGCTGTCCTTGTGCCAAGCCAACGCCTCTCCCTTGCATTGCAGTGATTGTTTTCGAGATTTCATTTGCCTATTTTTAACAGAAGGGGATAAACGCGTTGTTTATTGTTTCCTGTTAAAATTCTGCGTGTGTGTGTGTGTACGTTTGTACGAGTGTGCGCGATTGCTTGCTTGCTTCCTCGCTCAGTCAACTATATTACCATTTCATTAAACTCGTATTTTGAAGTTTTTTTATATATAGATTATACTTTTACCTGAAGGCGCAGTAAAAACTAACCCCCTTCTTTTTGGACCCAATTTTCACCGGTCTTTGCGGCACCGGAGAAAAGTATGGTATCGATTTTTAATGTGTTCATTTGTTTATCCCTTTCTGTTACTGGACATCTTTTTGCCTGGATAAATAGAAAGATGAATCACCCACCACGCCTCCTGACGTTACTAAGTTAAAACGAAGTATTACTTAGCCCACTAAGCCATGAATTCAGAGAAATTAACGCCCTTGGGTTTAGTTCACATTAAATTATTTATTTTTTAGGTCTTTTAATTTGCTTGATGCTAGATTTATGTGACGCTGTCTTTTTTGTTCATTTTGTAACTTGTGAATATCACCCGTGTGAAATAGGATATATATAGAGTTCATTTTCGAGTTCATCCTAGACTGAATTAGACAAGTAGTTTCCTTCTATGTTGAGTAGTGGATGGGTGCGGATTATTATACCGTCGATTTTTATTGTGTATTGCTCTTGTTGAATTTTATGGTGATTTTTATGATTTTCAGTTCCATTTGATTCTCAGTGTTACATTTCTTTAGTGAGAGGTTCGAATACCCATTGCATTATATAACTAGTGCGAAATTTACATTCCTTATAAGTTTATTTCATTATTGGTCAGTAGTGAATTCTCTCTAGATTTACTTTATGACCACATTTTTCTTGGCCGAATTTAAATCTTAAACTGTATTGAAATATTAAATCCATTAGTTTTTAATGTTAGAGTTTTGGCATCCAAATTATAGATTTAAAAGTCCTCCCCTGTTGAGTCTGAGATGTAAACATCTCCCCTTCATCCCTTTTTTCCCCATCAATTAAGAATAGATAATGTTTTTGTGTCATGTGACCGCCTTCTGATGTTCAATTGTAAGTGTGGATGTCGAGTCTGGCACGCATGTTGGGGAGACAGTGACATGTTGAGAGACGAGTTGGCAGAGGAGAAAATGATTTCTTCATACTTGTATCTATCACTGCCTCTTGGAAATTAAGGAAATGGTAGACACTGAATTTCTGTCGTGTCGGTATGAAGCAGCTAGGGCAACCTCTCTCTCTCTCTCTCTCTCTCTCTCTCTCTCTCTCTCTCTCTCTCTCTCTCTCTCTCTCTCTCCATATAATGTTATGCCTACCTCGCCAGAAGACTCTTATCTTTGTTATATCTACTTGAGCGAGTTACTATTATTCTTTACCGTCGCTCCGTGATGAGTGGGGCCGTCAGATATTCATTTCCTTTGGCATTGCTTAATCCATCGTGACGAGAAGAACTGGCTCCGTATACCAGTGTGTTTGAGCGTGCATAGTTTGGTCCGCTTCCAAAGGTCGCCGCCAGTTGTTGTTCGAGGGCAGCTCAAGTCATTTATCACGCCGTGGGTGTCGTCAGCTCTTTCGACGTAGCGCATCCAGCTCGATGCGTTGAATAGTACCTACTTGGGAGTGACCTCTTCCAACTATTGCGGCCCTTTTGAAATTCATCAGTATGGGGATAATTGAAATTACTGTGTTCAGAGTGAGAGAGAGAGAGAGAGAGAGAGATCTGATATTAAAAGTTGAAATTCAGTTATTGCCTCACTAATGTGGAAATTTGAGGTTGGGAAAGATATAAATTAATCGTAGACTTTTAAGGTTACTAATTTCTGAAGGTTCTGTGTCTGTTGCTACTAACAAATTAAACAAGTCATGGAAAAGCAACGTAAAGAAATTCATGGTTGTCGGGAAAAATCTGTGTTGTGAAAGTTTCAGATCGGGTGAAGTAAAGATGGCTCTAATAATAGTTTATAAATCAAAAGTACTGACGGGTCATTGTTATGATATATAGGTATCCCAGTCCATAGAATATCATCAAGTGTTAGGAATCCCAGCTTCACTTTATAAAGTATTTTCGCATCACACAACTGCGGATGTACACCCTCTTTTGTTCTTCCCCGATTTCGCACATCGCACAATTTGTTTGAGCAAGGGCATGTGGTTGGATGTATGTAAATTATATATATATATAATAATAAAAGGAGCCCATAAAAACGCCAAAATATAGAGAGAAAATACTATATTTCAGAGACTGCTTTCCCTGAAATATAGTATTTTCTCTATAATTTGACGTTTTTATGGGCCCCTTTTATTAGATGGAATTCTGTTGTAACCGAACATTTTAACCAGTCTCACACACACACACACACACACACACACACACACACATATATATATATAATATGTATGTATGTATGATGTAAAATGTGTATGTATGCATATCAGTACAAGTTTAAGATAATAATTTATTTTGGCATTTGTTAATTTACTTTTGAGTTCGTTCCCAAATTTGTTTTTAATGTGGAATTTCAATAGTCAACATAACTGGGTCACACCTCTTGTCCAGCGTTTTTTGTTTTTGTTTTTTTTTAAAGGTTAATAGCTCATCTTTAAGCGTAATTGGGAGGACTCTTTCCGATTAACATAATGAGGGGCAGCCTAATGCCTAATAACTGACATTACATGGATCCCAGAGGCAATTTCGTCTCCGCTGAAAACAAGGTCTTTCTCGCCTCTTGATTGCGTTACGCACGAAATTCACTTACCCGGAACGTAAACTTTCTCAATATGTCTGCGCGAACAATAATGAATTTTCAGGAAAAGCTATAATATTACGGCATTGAGATATAAAAAAGGTAAGATGGAAGGCAAGCCCTGTTTAAACATCCGTATTTAGAAAGTTGTTATTTGTTTGAATGTTTTCCTTTCCATTATTATATTGAAGCAATCACGAGTACCATGAACGTAGAGAGAGAGAGAGAGAGAGAGAGAGAGAGAGAGAGAGAGAGAGAGAGAGAGAGAGAGGAAAATTAAACCGGATAGAAGGGGTCTTTTTAGGGTTGAGTTATGTGGGATGTGACCTTTCGAGTTTTTAACTTGCGAGACGCTTTCTGGAAGGGAGTCCAGTAGCCTCTGAAAAATTGACGCTGCGTCGGATGTTCGCCTGTCTACAAATCCCGTCTGAAGGAATTTTGCTTTTGAACGTAGTGGATAGGGCGCTGAAGAGATTTGTACGTGCAAAAATTGGCATATGATTCTCAGATGTGTTTACGCCTCTATTATATATTCGAGTATGGGCCAAAGGCATTGACGAGGAGTATCCTTGGAAGCCGACTTGACCAGGATGAGCGCTAACGCTTCTGTTTAGAAGTGCAGGCCTAAGCCTTCGTGGAACAGACACCGTGGAATGGCTGCCAAAGGGCGCAGGGTGTGACATTGTTATTAGCTTGTTGAAGGACATCTGTGATGCTGTGTGATGGGTCGACGGCAGGAGTGTGGATGGGGAAGGGCTGTGGGGAATGCAAGACAGATTCTGGGTTTTGGGGGGGAGGGGTCTTTCGAAAATGGTCGCCTGGATGAAGGGAGCGCATCACTTAACAGAATTGAAGCAGCTCTAGTCTGTCATCTCTTCATCGAAAACTGGTGGACGAACAGGCTTGTCATTAGGATACTGTGCATTGCCAAGTTGCTTGTTATCATTGAATATATGCACATAGCGGCATAAAAGAGAGAGAGAGAGAGAGAGAGAGAGAGAGAGAGAGAGAGAGAGAGAGAGAGAGAGAGAGAGAGAGAATGTTTAATATGAAAGTGGTTGGCTTCAATGTAAGTTAAGGATGTTTTGGTGATGTGTAAGCGGTTTACGTTCATGTTAATGGACCAGTAGCAGATTAAGCGGATAATAATATTTTCGTTTGATTCCATAATATTTGAGGTCCTTTGACTGACAATGATCCGCTGGAGGATACAGTTATTTTAAGCATTTGGGTAATGCAGCGAAAAAGACTAATAATTTGCGTTAATGATCTAATTTATGAGTGAAACGTGAAAATAAACTACAGGATAAGAGGCACGTCTGTTTTGTGCACGTGAAAGGTCAGGCGCAACATCCCGCATGAATCTGTCGAAGAAGCGTTCATAAATAAATCTGAAGATCGATTATCGATGGCTGCACTGACATTTCTCGTCGGAGAATCGGAACCAGAAGGATCCGACGACGTTCTTGCGCGTGCGTGTGCGCAACTACCTATGTTTCTTTTAGGCTCCCCCCTCCCCCTTTCCTCCCACGCACGAGAGAAGCAGCATTCCTTATGAGGGCGGCGAACTTACCTACTTCTCGGTTGTTCAAGGAAGGAGAAGAGGTCAGAGGCTGCATTCGGCTGTTGCGGTACAGGGCAACATTGCATTTCTTTGCCTCATTTCTATTTTAAATATAGATTTCGTATTTCTCTCATTTATTATTATTATTGGCGGTGAAAAATCCTCTATGTAATGGACCTTTTGCGTAGAAACATCGAGATGAGAAGACTCGAAGACTCCATGGAACATTTTTTGCATTTGATGTTTGTTTTATTATTATTATATTACGTGGATGCATTAAAGTTGTCACTTTAGTCGGAATTTCTGTGCATTACAAAAATAAATGTTTACCCAAATCTGTACAAAGCTTACTGAAAGGTATAGATGGCTTGATGTATGTAAACAGTTTGTTTGGGTTTTGGAGTTTGGAATAGGCCATGACCTATTATTATTATTATTATTATTATTATATTATTATTATTATTATTATTATTATTATTATTATTGTTCAGAAGGTGAACCGTATTCATAATTTGAAATTCAAGCTTTCAAAGAATATTGTGGTCTTTAGGAAATAAGAGAAGGTAAAGGGAAATAAAGAAAAAAGAAAGCTCACTTATTAAAATAAAAGAATTAATAAGCAGTAAATAGATAAAAATTGTTTGAAATGCAAGAACAGCCTTAGGGTAGTAGACCAACAACGTGAAGCTCTTGAATTAAAAATATTGTGTATCCTGCCTATCAGGCATTACTGACCATATCGAAATTGTTTTGAATTACGTGCTATGATCTGTGTGTGTGTGTGCGCGAGCGAGCGCCTTTAACGCTGTTCTGGATTCTACGCTTAATATTCACGTTTTTAAGCTAGGAGTAGCAACTAAATCTCCTTTGGGTAGCCCAGTGCTATCTGCCTTTCTTTTTCGTAGCAAAGCCTAAATCCCTCTGAGGTGTATCAGTTTCAGTTAGAGTTCTTGAGGCGCGACAGCTGCTGAGGATGTAAGGGAACGTCGTTTTGCTTTTGCACTTACCTTCGTGATTCTGTATTTCTTTATTTCATCTTGCATAGTTGGTCGGTCTCTTATATTGAGCCATATTTGTGCAGTTTTTATCCTATTTTGTTTATTGAGTTATTATCTCATTATTTATACATTTGTTTATGTTCTCGGTATCTGTTTTATTATTTTTTATTTGTTTTCTTTCCATTGTACTTTTTTTTAGGAATAATATTAATTATAGTAATGATTATATTTCTTGTTTGCATTTATTTTTTATTATGCTTAATTCCCTTTTTTTTTTCATTTCGCTACTTGTTCATTCCTCGTGTGAACCAAGTCCTGAGGCCGGATGCCGTAAAAGGCTAAGGCCTAAATTCCCAGTTTTTTTCGATCTATACAAGTATGAAAACATTCTTGCATATTTGTGCATGCATTACGTTTTAAAACATCTTTTTAAAAAGTCCTTCAGTCAGCTGTGTGTGTGTGTGTGTGTGTGTGTGTGTGTGTATGTATATATATATCTGCTCTTAGCGAGATTTAATGAGGTATATGTAATATTTCCGTACCTTGCTAAATCCTCTCTTAATCAGAATAAGTCCAAGAAAGGCAATGACTGTAACATGTTCGCACACACGCAGATGGGTAACATAAGTGAAGAATAGGATGCAAATGATGTTTGAAAATGCAGAGGCACGGAATCATTCAAGAGTAACTCCAAAAACATTTCCGATATTAATTGATACAGCCTTGTACGTTATCAGCTGGGAATTATTTCTTGAATTTGAGGGATAAACAGTTGATGAAAGCGAATAAAAAAGATACTGTATCGTACAAAATTAGGAGAGAGAGAGAGAGAGAGAGAGAGATGCATTATAAAATACTTATGCATACTATAGCGATATTGGGAACACTGATCGAGGGCTTCTGGCCTCCTAAGAAGTAGTGTTCTAAGTGAATCTAGATGGTCCTAATCGAAAATGGAAAAATCATGTACACGTGAATATATTTTGCTGCTTAATTCTTCATCATTCTGTCTATCGCATTAAGTGTATGTTTTATTCGTAAATGGCTTTGTTAGCGGTAAATATACATTCTGATTTTCCATGTCCTTTAAAAGCGGATCAAGTACGTACAATTACTTCATTTGTATAGTTTGCTGCTCATTATTTTACAATTTAGCGGTCATATTTCTATCTGTTCTTATAACGTTCATGGTGCCATGTAAGAGGAAATGCTGTTAGAAGAATCGTCTCGCTGAAGAACGAAACGTCTTGAATGTGTCGTTCGTCGACAGTGTCTCGTCTCCTGTTAGATCCGCGATAGCCGTCAGATCCTTCTACTACAACAACTTCACGAGTTTGAAATCACGTACGCTGTGTCACTTAATATTTGGCCGCTTAAGGAGACTCGTCTCACTCCGGTTTTTATTTCTTCTCGTTTTTCTTGATTCTGATCAACGTTTTCCTTCAACAGGCTTTGCTGGACGTTTTTAACTAGTTCGACTTTTTGCATGAGGGCCTGTTTTCTGTATCTTATCAACGTATATTTATTCACGGCCTGTTTCATAAAAGGTTTATATATTTAATAATGATAATTAAAGATAAACGTCTGGGTTTGCAATCGACAAACACGCTAGACTTCAACATTGCCTTAACAAATGCCCCTTTTCTGGACTTAAGTGCAGTCTATAAGCCTATTTTTTGGGGGTGATATACCGTTTATATCGAGTTATAGCTAACGTAAGTCTTCGAGGAGGGAGAAGTGAGAAATGTATTTGTGTGCTTGTGACAGCTGTGTGGGAAGACGAGTTGGTGTGTACGTGGTTTTGAATGAGAAGCCAACGTTCTCTCTCTCTCTCTCTCTCTCTCTCTCTCTCTCTCTCTCTCTCTCTCTCTCTCTCAACGGGATCTGTCAACAATGAACGGAGGCAATTCAGGTTTATTCAAGATCATTCATGAGCTTTGAGTATTCTCGGTTTGTTGTCTGGGAATTTGTTTCCTCCTCCCCTACTGAAACCCCCTTTTCCTCCCCCCCCCCACCCCCCACAATAATTTTATTTGTTTTGTTTGGGGGATCTCTTGAACCGGTAAAGCAGACTGAACGGACAAAGAAATGTGTTTTGTATTGTAGCTTTGGAATGCTCTGAGTACGGCGTTGTCATTATGCGAATTTCTTCGATAATTATTATTATGAAATGAGCAGTAATTCATAGTATATAGCAAGCCAAATACCTTGAATTTGCATGTGTATATATATATATAATATCTATATATATATATATATATATATTTATATAATAATGTGTGTGTGTGTGTGTAATTAATGGCAGCAGTTAAAACTAAATACTTTTATTATGAATAATTAATCATTTGGAATGAACAAATTTATTGCATTTGCATTAAATAAATACTTTAAATAGATAAGAATCGGAAAATAATTACGGCGGTGAAAATGTATTTGAATGTCCACGCAAGCAAAAGAACTCAAATTGTAGGTTGTTGATGGCCATAGTGCACTTAAGAAAAACCAACTGTCACATTCCGTGGCACGAATTACTTAGTGAATTAAGATAAGCAATTGATTGGAGTAGACAGGGTAAAAGATTTACATTTTATTACAGAGAGAGAGAGAGAGAGAGAGAGAGGGAGATGAGAGAGAGAGTGGAGAGAGAGAGAGAGAGAGAGAGAGAGAGAGACTGACTTGGAAGGTGTAGCTTGGAGATTTTAGGTTGTAGACAAGTTTACACGCCTTTATTTTTGTTATAAAGTGGACCTCGAAACCATTACCTTTAGTACTTTATTTCCTTTAGTTCCGTTTTTTGTTAAAACATCACTTTCAAATTTTACTTTAAGGGGATGTTTATTGAAAAGTTGTTATAAATATTTGTCTTTTCGTTTAATCAGTACTAACTAAGAAAACATTATAATGCCATACCCCCCTTCAAAGGAATGTCTTTTTGTGTTGTTAATCTTATGGATGTTTTGACATCTCTTTGTATTCATGAGATTTAGACGTCCTCAGACAGACATCTTTCTCTGTGACTTATTATGATATTCTCACTCTATTATTTGTTGCCTGGTAACAATGACCCCGACTGGAGTATCACATTTCTTCTCCTGCTTCGTTTTTATGTAGCTGTCGCTAGTTTGGTTGTTGAGAGTTAATCTTCAAAATGCTATAAACTCACTCTCTGTCTCTCTAGTTTCCCAGTGGCATTTTCACAGCTCACCTGTAGAGATGCCACGGTAGATTGATGGCCTTAGTAAGTCCAGGTGTGGCACAGGTGTTGGCTACTGTTCCAGAGATTACTGCTATTAAACTGCTCGGAATTTTTTGCGCCTCGAACCTGTTGTCCTTGGTATAGGCCGATGATATGATAGCACCTGCTCGCTTTGGATCAAGCTCTGTAGAAGGTTGCTTTGAAATTCTATTCATTCTCATTCTTTGTTGTTTTCTTTCCATGAATGAATGTGATAGGATGAGTAGGTCTGCGCATTGAAAACAAACTCTCTCTCTCTCTCTCTCTCTCTCTCTCTCTCTCTCTCTCTCTCTCTCTCTCTCTCTCTCTGCTTCAGCGAATGCCAAGTTCACTTTCCGTGGAATGCGCAAATTAAGTCAATAGGTCAAGTGTTTGAAAGTACCTGCATGTCAGGTGGTAGCCATTTTCTCCTGTTGTCCTTCGCCTAAGAAGCACCATGTGTCTCTTCAGGAAGGCGCTGAACTGAATCGGGTAATGACGTTGACATGATAAATAAATACCTTCAGCAGACTGCGATTGTATTAGAAATACGGTATGGTTTCGGTTTTCTATTTCCTTATGTATATTTCGATTGTAGGTATTTACTTAGGCTTTAGTAATATTTATAATGAATTCTATGTATGTAAAAACTGAGGTTCTATAGCAATGCTGTAATTTATTCGTGGTAGTTTTTTTCTAAATAGTTAACATGAGGTATTTTTTTTATTTACCAGTGAATATAATGTTTTACATTTATAATTGTATTTATAGTATCTTTTTTTCTAGAAAAATCTTAAAGTTTTGAAACATGAAAAAAATATCAAGACCGAGGGAGATTCTGAAAAAAGTTATCACAATTTAGTAACTTCATTTCTATTTTGATTGAGTGTTGAAGGTGCTTTTAAACCAACGGAATAGGTAATGCAGTTTCTGTCTTCCGTCCATATGGCGTTGCTACTGCGTACGTTTCAGACAGTTGAAGTCTCATCCCTTGACAGTGAGACGTTGACAGATGGCTAGGCAGAATGTGACGCACGAAGGATGAGTCCATAAGGGGATCGTAGGGGTTGGCTGGCCAGGGACTAGGGAGGGGGCCGGCTGTTGATTGAAGGTTTATGTATGCACATTTTGTGTGTGGATCTTTGAATGCATTCGTAGTCTCTGCTGTAGTGAAGGTTAGTAGTCAGCTTGATGGCAATTAAAGTTTCGTTTTTTAAGTTAACCTGTCATCTGTGACCTCAGTTTTTATCATACTTTCTTGGGTGCTATCTCGTGTCATACCGAGAAGTAGTAGAGGAAAAAGAAGAAGACAATTTGGCATCCGCTAATGAATTCAGCGTAGATGACAAGGATTCCTGCGCTGTCTTATAAAAGCACCTTTCGAAGAACTCCTCTGAACTGTTTTCTATAGTAGAGGGCCCTGGGTTTTCCCTCTACGATGCCCTCTTCTCAGAACTTTGTTTATTGCGGGAATCTTATGTTGATTTTTCATTTCACGGTCCTCTTAGATCGAAGACGGAAGGGGGAGGGGGAAGGGGAGGGGGGTGTTTGAGGCGAAGCAGCGTAGCTGAATGGGCCAAGAGTGGTTGGCAGCATTTTGTGCCGTCGTAGAACTCGTTCTCCTTTTTGAAAGGCTGACAGATACCCTTCTTTACTGCAAGAGACCAGTCGCCGATCGTCTCGAGGACCAGAAGCACGGCGGCTTCACATTAGGCTCACAATAGAGGTGTGTGTTTAGGGCCTTTATGGGGTTTGTTTCCCATAAACTGTTGACTGTGGTGCAAGTTGTAAACGGGAGACGTGTGTATGGCCTGAACTAAACGCGGTATTTTATGTTGGCAGTGAAAAGGGGAGACCCTTGAAATTTATCTCGGCCATCCCGCGTAGTATGTACAAGTTGGAGAGACAGGGAGGAGGGAGGCTTTGTTGTGTGGGGGGGGGGGGGGGGGGGGGGGATCTTGTCTGAGGTCTGGAGGAGATGACTCATTTGCGGTTCTGTGAGACTTGAATATTTCTCTCTCTCTCTCTCTCATCTCTCTCTCTCTCTCTTCTCTCTCTCTCTCTCTCTCTCTCTCTCTCGTCTGTATTGATTCTGTTTTGGTTATTTGATTTTTGACCCCGTGACTAAAACCATGCCATTATTTTAAGCTTATTAAACCTTATTATTGATATTTTCTTGCGTGTAAAAATTCACATGTTCTAGAGTTGATATACATATATTGGTTTATAAAAGCAAGGGACCACAACGTTGTTATTCTCTCTCTCTCTCTCTCTCTCTCTCTCTCTCTCTCTCGTCTCTCTCTCTCTCTCTCTGGATTTATATATATATATATATATATATATTATATATATATATTTAATATATATAATTGGTTACCATTACAGTATGCATATACATTAACCTATGAGGTAATGTCACAGAAGCCCCCATAAGCCGGTGTGATTCACTAGGCAGGCGTTTATATAAAAGGCGTTAATTCCATTAAGAGTAAAGGATCACGGGTGTTTGTACAGTCGAGTGTATATGATACCGTTCATGTTCTCGTCAGTTTTATTTTGGATAGTAATGTCATCACCACCCTCCACGCCGAGGCTAAAGTTGAAGATTTTTCCTTTGTATTTTGTTTATGTTTTATATATTTTTTAATGTCGGGAATGTTCAAGATTACCGACATATGATGCCATATAACACTTAGCACATCATTCATATTTTATTTCCTCGTTTCTGTGTAAACTGGAATGCTTAAGTATTTTTAATTACAGTTATTTTCGAGAATGTGGGACTAATATTTTCTGCAGTCCATCATAATTACCCGTAATAACGTGGAATTCTTTAAAGAAATAAGAATGCACGACTCAGTGAGTCTTTCATGATGCTGACATGAACAACTGTAATGAGTAGTTTTCAGACAAATGCTTTTTGAAGTGATCGAGTGAAGGGATGGAATGTTTGTGCTGGAAATACCAACGTAGGTGCATATCTTTTTGAGTCTTGCTTTCATTATGTATCCTGCATGTACGTGCTCAAATTTTGTGAGTCATATCTCGATTTTCCTGTGGGCAGCAATACGAAGGGCTGAATGATGTGCGCGTGATTGGTGTTGGTGTCCCCTGTAGAAAAGTCTCTGTACCAGTGAAAATCAATACACGTTTCCTCTACACAATAGAGAAATGTCTAGAGTCCATTTCGATTAACTCAGCAGTTTCTACAAATGGGTTGTTAAATATTTATTTCAAAACAGTTGCTGACAGACACCAGGTAATAACGTATCCTTCTCTTCGTCCGGGATCCGGCCTGGTTTGCTCACGTGGAGATCACCGCCCCTGGGTGATTTACCAAACAATTTCATTTATCTGGTCATTTTTCTTGGCAAATCACGAGGTCTGGTAATTAAACGGAACCCCATAATTCCAATGAAATTGGTCGCTGTTCTGAAAAATTCTTTCTTTCTTTAAATCCTCAGCTGCCAACTCTTGGACAATCAACAGACTATGAATCCAAGAGGGCGCCAAAGGGAAATCAGGTTGCAGAAAAAGAGGTTTTAAGAAAATATAATAAATGAATAAACAAAGGTTTTTTCGTTTTTTTTCTTTGTCTGTTGGGTAGCTGGATATTCAAAAAGTTATGTTTGTATTTTTATACAAAAATTTCCAAAGGTGGTCCTCTTGACTGAGAACAATTGATAAGTTTTTTGAAAGATTGAAATGTAACTCTCAGAGAGAGAAGGGACGTTTTTGGGGTTGAATTGCTCAGCTTTGGCGGAGGTCTGTGTTTACGGAGCGCTCTTGATTGACGCTCGAAGAAACTGGAGGGATGAAGAAGTGTTCCCCGGAAGCACAGGAACGAGAATTTCATTTATTCAAACTTTTGACGACTGAAGGAATAAAAATTTGGTCATTCAACATTTTCCCGCTTTCACAGTTATTTTGTTCTCTGTATCACTGATTTCAATTATCTTGGGAATGTTATTTTTAGATTCCACAGGATAAGGTTTGTAGTTTTGTAGCTTCTAAAATGTCACTCAGTAAATGTTTTGTCAGGGTTAATTTTTATTGTCCAATTAATTTTAGTCATTGGAATGTATCCCTCTTTATTAGCAATTAGTGCTTAATTTTTATCCTTAAGTGGTATACAGCTTCCTTTTGTAATTTATATTTTAATTTCTACAGCGATATAGACCAGATTTTCTTTATGAATAAATGTTTGTTTATGTAAATATTGTATGAAGTAAATTTCTACATACAAACGGAAGGATTCCGCTTGTTGTGACACTATCGTACCCAGTACGGTACTTAAATGTTAAGCAGTTATGTAAACAGATGTACTTGCCAACATCAGAACGTTATTTTAGCCTTAAGGAGAACACGCGCGTATGTAAGTATGTATGTGCGTGTGTGTGTGTTTGTGTGTGTGTAGAATCTACTGGTCATTTTACCGGTTACATTATATATATATATATGTGTGTGTGTGTGTGTATATATATATATATATATATATATATATATATATATATATATAATGTGAGAGAGAGAGAGAGAGAGAGAGAGAGAGGAGAGAGAGAGAGAGAGAGTTTCAGACTGCATTGTCTAATTATGAAGACTAGGTCTTATAGTATCAGCTGGGCCTTGCCAGGTTACTTTTATCAACGTAGGTAAGATGCCAGGTAGCTCCTAAACAGGTCTTCCTTATCCACCCGCCCCCTTCCACTCCCCCTCCCCCTCCCCTTTCCCTTCCCCTTCCCCTCCTTCCTCGACCTCCCTGAACTGAAACTGAATCGATGAAGCAGGCAACCCTTCGAATTGGAGATCCTCGATTTAAGGGCGATTGCCAGCCAGCCCTCCAAGTGGATCAACCCATAAAGGCTTTGTTGCATCTCATGATTTAAATGTTTGATGCCACTCATTAGCGACAGGGATCATAATAGTCTTAGCTTTCTGTAAATGCGTGTGTATGCGTTTGTTCGTTTTCGGGTTGCAGCGAGTACAGGGCCTGCAAGTGGCCATGGCCTCGGGTCCCTTTTTGCCTATCACATCTCTCTCTCTCTCTCTCTCTCTCTCTCTCCTCTCTCTCTCTCTCTCTCTCTCAGCAGAAAGACTCTTCAGTGCAGTGTTTGAGCACCCTTACCTGGAGTTTCCCGCTTTCTCTTTATACCTTTTCCTTTTCCTTTTCCTTTTGGTCTTTATTTATATTTTCATTCCTCAAGATATATGAGGTTTTGCCTTGTCTTCTCTTGCACTATTTTTACTTGGGTCTCGAATGAATGTTAAATTGGCGTCTTTATTCAGAATGGGTACACAAAGGTGGCATTAGATACAATGCATTGAGAACGACCAAAGAAATATTTAATGGTAACAACAACAGGGAAACATACAAAACGCTTCCTTTTCCAACTTCTCTTTCCCCTCTTCACTTCGTTTGACTTTCCCCTTCCTCCTTCTTCTGGCTTTTCCAGAGGACCAACCTCCACTTCGGACCCTCCCGCAACCAATACATAATGAGCCAAGGGCTTTCAGGAATGCATTTGATTAATTTGTGTAATTGAGTTCCATTCTGTATACAGCAACTTTATAAGCAGTAGTTCAGTTTATGTTATTTTGAAAAATCGTTGACCAAAATCAGGCATATCATGTGCATTTACAATACTATAATTCAGGACCTCTATTGCGCAGTTCAACAAAGACCTGTGTACAAATTGTATGTAGGAATACTAATTGCATCAGTTGGGTTTATCGTGTAGTGGTGTCGTCTCCACTCTGCTAATTCGATATTATCGCATAACAGAACGTGCTACGAATTAAACACCTCTGCGTATTCTCTTTCGGTCTCGGCCGGTCGTCGCTCTTTGCCTGTTGCAAGATCCGACCGGTTCAGAACGAAGACCTTTTGCCTCGGGCTTCGCCTCCCTTAAGTGTATTGTGTTCCTAATGTTTTCAGGGCTTAAGTTACTCTTGGTTTGATGTATCTACCCATCTTTTCTCTCGCACGCTCTCTCTCTCTATCTCCTTCACCTAGTTACGTTCATGCGGTGAAGAGTTTCTCTCTCTCTCTCTCTCTCTCTCTCTCTCTCTCTCTCTCTCTCTCTCTCTCTCTCTCTCAGATCCGCGTATATTTACTTTGTTATCCTGCTTAGCCCTGCTGTGTCACCCACCATTGATAGCTGTGTTAGTCATCTTAGTTTATGCAAGTGACACGACATTGACAACACATTGTGTGGTACATTTAATACTTTTGACTATGTATGGGCTTCAGACCTGACCGGTTCCACCTTTAGTTGTCTAAGACATCTTCAAGAGGACTGATATATGGTAGAAATATACATAATATATGCTAAGAGTGACAGTACAAACAAACATAACAGATGTTTGGAGAAAAAAAAAAATTCCCCTCACACCTTTGCCATAGGTCCAGATAGACAACTTTTCTTAAAATCTGCACAGTTTACTTAAATATTTTGAAATAGACAGGTCGGGTGTATACATTCTGTGGTTGATGTTCATACTAGCACAAAAGTTTTCATATGTAAACTGGATTCTGAAATATGTCTTTCCAGTATATTTTTGGAAGAAACTATCATTTATGTAGTTTTATTCTCTTTTTCAGTGACTTTCCCAATTTGACCAGTATAAAAGTTGTCACATTACTTATATGTTTTCTATATATTATGTACACACATCATTTTGTGTTGTTGGAATAGTTCTTTTTGAGTGACTGATTCTTTGTATTTGTGTTATTAAATACTACATCAACTTCAAAGATCTTAAGGCGATGGTTACCTCAGGGAACAAGACGGCTGACTTTATAGACCACGGGAAGCTCTCTTCAAAAAAAAAAAAAATAAATAAATAAAAAAGACTTTATAGACCACGGGAAGCGCTCTTCAAAAAAAATAAATAAATAAATAAATAAATAAAACTGCTTGTTCTCATAGAAAGCTAGTAGGATCGCTCGGTGCCAAAATGGTTCATAGTGATGATGGTTTTTAAACTACTGTATAGGTACAGTGCTTGCCATAGAATACAGAGCGAAAAGGATACCGTATAAACTTAGCCAAGTGCCTTATGCAAGTGAATTCTTAAGCAAGAAGTTGCTCATATGAAGGAACGTTTGTGTGTCGTATGGTACCATTTTCATCTTCAGCCATATCACGTGATTAGCCATGCATTTGTTTTGAAATGGTCTTGCAAAACAGAGCTTTTCCTGTTTATGTTTTTGAATATCTGGTGAATATTAAGGATGTACTTGTTTTGGACTTCCCGATTTATGTGTACGTTGCGAATTCAGTAAATATGTATTGAATAGATTAATTAAGGTTTGCGTGTCGAGGTCACTTATTTCTCGTGGTTAATTAGTTTGAATTGTCAATTGTATTATTGATATCAATTTAGCCTTATGGAGCGAACCAAACAAGCTATTCATCTGCCAAATTGCCTTCCACAAATAATGTCCTTATTTTAAAAGAGAGAGAGAGAGAGAGAGAGAGAGAGAGAGAGAGAGAGAGAGAGAGAGAGAGAGAGAGAGAGAGAGAGAGAGATAAATGCCGGGGAAATCATTGCGAGTAGGAATTTGTAAATAAACCAGAAAGTAATAACATATACAGGCTATTTTAAGTAGAGATCTTTAGGTCTTTTGAGTTTAGTTTGTTTTTCTATGGAGTGTTTTGTAAAGGCAGCTCTTCATTTTACTTTTCACCCCCGGCAAGGTGGTTATTGTTTTGGCTCCATTTCTCTAAATGATTCGATTTTTGATAGAGACAGAATGTCGAATGGATTATCTAGCTGTCTCCGAACGGTCTAGTCTAAGTATTGATTACATGTGATGATGCAATATGTTGTCAGAGTTGCATCTTTGCCTCCTCTTTTATCAGAATTTTTATCCTCTTCATTTTTCACACTTGGAGTTAATATACTTTGGTTACTTGTTCCGGATCTTTTTGAATAGTTTCCAATAATCGTCGTTTGTTTATTGTGGTTTCATAGAAGGTTTTGTTTAAGGGAAGGCGAGGGTGGAGTATTTTCATTGGAATATTAAGTCTTTTCCTTGCAAGTTCCATTACACACACACACACACACACACACACACACACACACACACATATATATATATATATATATATATATTATATATATATAGTATATATATATATATATGTATATAGTGTGTGTGTGTGTGTGTGCTTGTGCACGTTCGTAAATACGGTCTCTGTATAGTATCTTCTCAGAATAAAGTGCGTCGCACATAATTTGGTTCAGCATTCTTTATATTGGTGCTTAAGGCAAATGCTTTTAATTTTGATGATCCTCTTCTGTCTTTCGAGCTTGCGTCATCTGCAATAATTCAGTATTCATCTCCATGGTTGACATAAATACAGATGGAGAATTTTATGTTCTGGCTGGTAGATCAACACCAGAATCTATTATTGAGGGCTTATTCCCTATTCCTTTTTTGGCCTGTGCAAACGTCACCTATCGGAAATTCTTCTGTAAATTGAAGGCTCGCTGTTCATAGGTGCATGATTTTATACCTGATCACCGAAGCATGCAAAAGTATGCTTGAGAAAGAATTATATCAGTCTGTCGCGCGCCCGGCGTACGTACTCCACAAATAAAAACTGTATGCAATCCGCTCTTCAGAATTTCTTTTCTTTCCTAATTCTTTGTTTGTAGACTTTTTTCGTATTTCAGTATACACTATGAATTTTTACTTTTATTTTAGTGCACAGTTTGATTCTGAAATTTGTGCACAGTCATGATAATGTGCACTTTGATCTTCTTAATCTATCGTAACGTAGACTGATTGTACTGGATTTCTTGCCATGGCTGCCGATTAGTTTGTCTTCCGCCTCCGTATGGAAGTGTCAGCATTCTTGTGAGACAAAACTCCTCTCTCTCTCCTCTCTCTCTCTCTCTCTCGTATGCTGAAGGTAAAAGCCATCAATATGACTACAAAGCTTGTAAGAGGGGCTGGCTGAAGTGCTATGGATGCTGATGAAGGTAGACCACCGTCGGCATTTGGGTTATGGCATCATCCTCACGACAGATTCGAATCGTGCCTGGAACGTGTTATATGATATGCTGTGTATGTGGTTTTTATATGTATGTTTGTGTATGTCGTACGTACGTTTAGTTGGTAATGCAGCAGAATGCTGGTTTTGTGTAATTATATTATATATATATATATATATATATATATATATATATATATGTATATATGTTGTTGTGATTGAAGTTGTGGTGGATTCTCAGTGGTGTTTCAGTTAATTTGGTTAAGACCAGTTTTAGAGGAAATTTTCATTGCCATGTTGACACGGTTTTTGTGTTATTTTAACCCTCTAATCCATGCATTTAGATAATTTATATAGTTCTCTGTTACATTGTGATTCAGTACTCTCATGTCATGAAAACAGATGCGTTACAGTTTTTCATATATATAATTTTCTAATAAATATTTTGCTTCTATTCAGTGTAAAGATAAATTAGACACGCATGCAAAAACACATACAAAAAATTGAATGCATCACATTTTTCATTTATCCAGTTTTGTAAAGAACATTTTATTTCTATTACATCAATGTGTACTTGATAAATTACATGAATACACGTACACACAAACTAAATTACTTGACACTTATGTATGGAATATCATCTGGTATGCATTTGCCCAGACTGCATGCGCATTCTTTACACGCCTCTAGAAGTCTTGATGAAGGTTTATCTAGATACGTAGACTAATGGCACACTGCGTTGATAATCCTGACTAACAGAGAGACACTACGAGATATGCATTTTTGTTGCTGTGGTCAACTCCATTTTTGTTATGCAGCAGGAGACGTGAAAGTTGTACGCTTCTCTCCCCCATCTTAGTACTCCTCTTAATCGTTGCCCCTCCGTGCCTCCACCCCCCTCTTCCCCCCGCCCCTTTCTGCCAGGAGCCTTGTTGCCTCCTTTCACTGGCGGCTCCGTCGCTTACCATGCAATCTCTCTCTCTCTCTCTCTCTCTCTCTCTCTCTCTCTCTCTCTCTCTCTCTCTGTCTGATTGGTCAAGTACCTCGGGGTCACCAAGACAATGCTGAAGGCCACTGCTTGCTCCTTGGGAGCTTATGATGGGATGATGAAAGGATATTGTGGAAGAAGTAAGGGGCGGGGAGAGGGTTTTGTGAACTTGGTTGTTTTTTTAGATGTTTTTTATCCTTTTTAATTGTTTTAGTTTGTGAATGCGTGCATGATCTGGCATATGTACTGGATTATAAAGTCCAATTTAAATCTTTTATTTGTTATGCAGACTAACTCGTTTGCATAAATGTGCAAAGCTCTTGCTTGTGATGGATTATAATTTTCTTGTTACATATTTTGTGCCATAATGAAGTTTATTAGATGAGTTGCCATTATTGTTGTTGGTGGTGATAATGATGATTTATTTAAAAATGAAAATGATTCCTACTCGAGCTTTTGGTTGGGAGCGGCCGTGATGTCAGTAATAAGATAATTACTGTAAACAAGGAGAGCAAAATAAAAAAGGAAAAGGATTTATCCTGTTGGCTTCGTATCGGTTGCTATGCAGCTTTACCTGTTATGCTAATGCTAGGAGTTGCTTCGTATATACAGGTGGTGTTATTTTTCTTGTATATATCTTGTTACAAGAAATTAATCATCTTTGAGAAATTGTATGTAAGAATTCAAGTTAATCTTATGATTTCCCAACCATTTGTCTGCATAAGAATTCAAAGCAATCCTTTGAATTTAACCATGTCTGCATAAGCATTCAAAGTAACCCTTTGAATTTAACCGTTTGTCTGCTTAAGAATTCAAAGTAATCCTTTGATTTCCAACCATTTGTCTGCATAAGAATTCAAAGCAATCCTATAATTTCCCAAGCATTTGTCTACATAAGAATTCAAAACAAACCTTTAGATTTCCCAACCATTTTTCTTCATAAGAATTCCGAGTAATCGTTTGATTTCCCAGCCATTTGTCGACATAAGAATCCAAAGTAATCCTTCGATTTCCCAACCATTTGTTTACATAAGAATTCGAAACAATCATATTTCCCAACCATTTGTGTGCATAAGAATTCAAAGTAATCCTTTGATTTCCCAACCATTTGTCAACTTGTATGAGATTCAGTCCTGGAACTCTATTCTGGGATAAAATGTTCTTACCCGTATGCATAATTCCAAACCCTAGAATACTGTCACAAAGTTTTATTTACCCTTCCCTGTGCTTTTGTATGAAAGTGGCTTTCAGCACATTTTATTTTCCTTTGTGTGTTGGCTGTCAAGGATGGTTGTATCCGTTGTATGTCTCATGAATATGGTAAACGGTGCCCCATACCGGGTAGGAATTGCTACCTTATATAGAATGACAGCGCGTCCTCACCCCTTTCTGTGGGCAAGCGCTGGATTTGACACTACTTTGCTGTTTTGACCCTTGGAGGTGACTCATGATTTTTTTTTTTTTAGGGTACCGATGTATCTAGAAGTTTTCCATCTACGCAGAATGGTATAATAAGGACTCTCTCTCTCTCTCTCTCTCTCTCTCTCTCTCTCTCTCTCTCTCTCTCTCTCTCTCTCTCTCTCTCTCTCTCTCTCTCTTTCACACACACACAACATGACCCCAATTTAGTGTTTGCAACGTTTAATTTATTTTATTTCCACTTTTTACGACTTGTTTATTTCTTAAATTTCAGATTTATTTTCTTCATTCCATAAGTTCTCTTCCCCCCTTTTTTGTGTTTGTTGTTTTAAGAGAACCCGACGTCGCCTCTCACTGTTAAGAATAATTGCGAAATCTTGAGCTCAGCAAGGAAAAATTAATTATCTTTTGAAAGTGTGACGGGAAAGATTCGTAATGGGGTCGCTGCTTGATAAACAAGATTGCAAAACATGGAAGCTTGTTGTTCATTTCGGTATTTTCTTTCTTTTCCTTTGTGTTACTGATAAGTTTTGTTGGTGCATTTGGACTAATAAGATTACAGTTTACAAAATATACAAATATGTTGTGTGTAAGTGTTGTTGTCTGTGTTTATTTCTTGTGATCTCTTTTTAGACATACCCTTTATCGTTCCAATTGTCATAGAGGTCATTTTTATTATAGTTATTCTAAACTAGGGTGACGTTTACGCCTCAGTATTCGACTGGCTCGACAGTACTTCGTGATTTCGCCAACATATTATTTTTCTCGAAGTTAATTGTTTTTCAGTTCTGTCAGTTGGCTCGTCTCTTTTATCTTTTTTCTTTACGATATTCTCACAGGAGTAAGAACCCGTGTTGAAACAAGAGCGACTTGACAAACATCAAACTGTTTATGGGTCCTATGCCCCTTACCTGTGTACCTATCTGACGCGTTTTGAATAATTAAGCATATCTGGGACTAAACAACTGAACCACCTCCATCTAACGATGTTTCTTCCGTTAATCCCTTTTCTTTGGTGTCAACCTAGTTATCACTTTCTACTATTTCCGGCATAAGATTTTTTTTTTTTTCTAGAATTGACTTGTACCTTGTGGTGTCACATTTATCATAAGTTTTCTTATTTTCATTATTATTATTATTATTATTATTTTATTATTATTATTATTATTATGGGGATTTTTTTTTTTTTGCTCTATCACAGTCCTCCAATTCGACTGGGTGGTATTTATAGTGTGGGGTTCCGGGTTGCATCCTGCCTCCTAGGAGTCCATCACTTTTCTTACTATGTGTGCCGTTTCTAGGATCACACTCTTCTGCATCAATCCTGGAGCTACTTCAGCCTCTAGTTTTTCTAGATTCCTTTTCAGGGATCTTGGGATCGTGCCTAGTGCTCCTATGATTATGGGTACGATTTCCACTGGCATATCCCATATCCTTCTTATTTCTATTTTCAGATCTTGATACTTATCCATTTTTTCCCTCTCTTTCTCTTCAACTCTGGTGTCCCATGGTATTGCGACATCAATGAGTGATAACTTTCTTCTTGACTTTGTCAATCAACGTCACGTCTGGTCTGTTTGCACGTATCACCCTATCCGTTCTGATACCATAGTCCCAGAGGATCTTTGCCTGGTCGTTTTCTATCACTCCCTCAGGTTGGTGCTCGTACCACTTATTACTGCAAGGTAGCTGATGTTTCCTTGCACAGGCTCCAGTGGAGGGCTTTTGCTACTGAATCATGCCTCTTTTTGTACTGGTTCTGTGCAAGTGCCGGGCATTCACTTGCTATGTGGTTTATGGTTTCATTTTTCGTATTGCACTTCCTACATATGGGAGAGATGTTATTTTTCCGTCTATCGTTCTTTGAACATACTGGTTCTTAGGGCCTGATCTTGTGCCGCTGTTATCATTCCTTCAGTTTCCACCTTCTTTAGCTCTCCCCTCTGTAACCATTGCCAATTGTCATCGCTGGCTAGTTCTTTAGTCTGTCTCATGTATTGTCCGTGCATTGGTTTGTTGTGCCCAGTCCTCTCTGTCTGTCTTTCTTCTGTCTCTGTATATTTCTGGGTCTTCGTCTACTTTTATCAGTCCTTCTTCCCATGCACTCTTTAGCCACTCGTCTTCACTGGTTTTCAGATATTGCCCCAGTGCTCTGTTCTCGATGTTTACGCAGTCCTCTATACTTAGTAGTCCTCTCCCTCCTTCCTTTCGTGTTATGTATAGTCT
>NC_087202.1:42026606-42136606 GCF_015104395.2 Macrobrachium nipponense | reverse complement strand
CATCACTATCACGTCAGATGACGGCATCCGTTACTAACAATGTGAGGCAAATCGGTGCCGAGGTACGTACAGCGCATGCCCAAGCCCAAGCGAGGGGTCACTTGTGCCATAGGAGATAGGGAGTATATGTGAATGTGGTGACAAATCAACGTGATCGCTATTCGAGGCTGGCATGCGAGGCGGACCCGAGAAAACAATAAGAGCGAGAAATGTACCGGGATTAGCAACAGCTTTAATGTGTTTTCTCCTTCGTCGCAATTAAGTTTATCTATTTTGTTGTTTTCTTTTATGTATTTGTTACGGCTGTGTTAATGTTATAGGTGCTCTTTTATAATTGACATTTTATTCAGCTGTTGCCATTACCGGAACGTTATTAATCGTTAATTGGTTATATTGCTCTCTAGGTTTGTTTGTACAGCTGAAGAAATTCCTTGATCATTGTCTCGCTAAGACTGAGCTTTAATGTCTTAATGGCGACTTCTTCACTCGTGTTAGGATCTCCGTTACGTTTCATCTTATATTTATGCATCACTTCTTTGGGAGATTAAATTTTGTTTGTAGTAGCGGCATTATTTTCATTAGCTATTTCACTAAAGTTACAGTTGTGTCTTAAACTCTGGCGGTTGAGTGTAGCTTCTTTCATCGTCGTCTTCGAGAATACATATTTCGTTTTATAATCATTAAATTGATTTGCCTTGTTTTTACATATTTATTTCTATTGTAGGTCCACTGGAAACTCGTATAGTATTCTTGTAAAACCTTAGGAATTGTCGTTGAACATTATTATTATTATTATTATTGTTATTATTATTATTATTATTATTATTATATTATTATTATTATTATTATTATTTTGGTAGAAGATCCTCTTTTAGGCAAATGCTGTTAAAAAGAATGGCGGAATTAAGCGAATTGATTTTATTTATTGTTTTTTATATTGGCCAGTACTCAGAATCATCGCTGTGCCTGAGAGGCGAATTGTAAGAAAAATAGAAAAAACAATATATAATCAACTCGCTTAATTCTGCCGTTCTTTTTAACAGTATTATTATATATTATTATTATTATTTTGTAATTCTCATTCTCCCAACACGTGGAGAAATCATCCGATCTTCCGGTTTGCTGATTAAACTTTCCCATTTGAGCACCGATGATCCGGAAATGCACGCATGGATAAAGTTTTGCCACAAAGGAACGTCTAGCGTGTGTGAAAGGAGGAAGTTTTTACCTGTGAATTTTTCGTTTTTGTCTGCAATATCAGTCATTTGTTGAAATTTCTCTCTCTCTCTCTCTCTCTCTCTCTCTCTCTCTCTCTCTCTCTCTCTGTATTTTATGGCCTTTTAGGATTATTGAGGCGTAATTACTCTAAATGGCTCGTGGTTTAAAATGTCAGTTATTGGATTAATGAATCTTACGGTTTGACAGCTACCTTTCACTCAGAGAGAGAGAGAGAGAGAGAGAGAGAGAGAGAGAATGGCGCCAGTGCATGCACCGAAGACAGTAAAAACGTCTCCTCCCCCCCCCAAACCCACCCCCCCCCCCCCCCCCCCCACCCCCCCCCCCCCAACCCCCCCAACCCCCCCCCCCCCCCACCCACCCCCCCCCCCCCCCCCTTCTCTCTACTCCCTTAAAAGAGAAAAGAAATTTACTTCATCTTACTTGCATATTGCAGAACTAGTTGTCATGTACTTAAGTAAAGGGTGAAAGTTGTGCTGATGGGTGTTGAAAACTCTGGCGTTTAGTGAGAAATAGTTTCAGGCATGAATTTCTCTCTCTCTCTCTCTCTCTCTCTCTCTCTCTCTCTCTCTCTCTCTCTCTCTCGTCCCCCAAGTCCACGGCTGAAGGGGCTGTTGTTAAGAGAGGAATTGGGGTTGTTTGTTAATGATGGTACCGAATGCCCAAAGCTATGTAAAAGGCAGGTGTGGTGCGGGGCCTGGCGCTACGGGCTGTGTTTTGTGCCTGTGGCAGGAGGAAGAGAAGTCCCAGATGTGGAGGAGGTGGAGGAGGAGGAGGTCGTTTGTATGTCGGGTGAGATGGGGTGGGTATCGTTCTCAGAGAATGTGGTGGCTGAGGGAAAGGAGTTCATCTCATCTCGCTTCACATAAAACGTCCACGTTTCCTACACCTGTTATTTGATCGGTTGTTGCGTCTCTGATGTTGCTGTCGTTTTGCGGGTGTTCCATGCTGTTGTTGGCCGACTCTCCGAGAGAGAGAGAGTTACAAGGACTAGGATGCCTCAAAGACTTGTTAAGTCTATCCGAGGAGACATCGTGTGCTCACTTATCTGTAGGAGCACGTTTTACTGTGCATTAACAGTGTCCTAATGATTTTGTCTAGCTTTCTTTTAAACTCTTCTACACTGTTGCTGTTTACAACTTCTGGTGGCAGTTTATTCCACGTGTCACACATCTTGTATGTAAAGAAGTTCCCACAATGGGGTGAGTTGTATCTCTTCAGTTCTAGTTTCCATCCATTTCTTGTCTGGTTTTCGTTTAATGTAAATGGGTTACTGTCTACTTTTGTTATGCCTTTCAGTATTTTAAAAGTTTCTATTAGTTGTCCTCGCAATCGTCGTGTTTCTAAGCGATACATGTTCAGGCTCTGTAGTCGTCTTCGGTAACCTATTTGCCTGATGGATGAATTAACCTTGTGGCTCCTACTTGTACCAAAATCTTATAAGAAATAAAGAAAATTAGAAGGTATTTATGTCGTGATACAGAGAGAGAGAGAGAGAGAGAGAGAGAGAGAGAGAGAGAGAGAGAGTCATTAGCCGGATTGGGCGCTGTTAGGGTGTTTTTGATTCATTTGTTATTTTCGAGTACTGTAGGTGACAGGATAGAATTACGGGACACCCCCCCCTCCCCCCCCCCCACCTCTCTCTCTCTCTCTCTCTCTCTCTCTCTCTCTCTCTCTCTCTCTCTCTCTCTCTGTGTATCACGACATAAATACCTTTTATTTTTTTTTCTCATGAGATTTTGGTTACTGTCAGATATGATAATAATAGTAAATTTTATTAATATATATGTTGATCAATGGCCTACATGGTTACATGCATATTTATGCCTGATTTTGTGTTTGTTGAATTAGAGGAATTTCTGTGATGCTCAAATTTGGTGACAACTATTGCAATTAATTTTCTTAAAAGACACTGTCAAGAATCGACGTCTTACTTTGTGCCACATGTATTTTTATGGAAAAATAGAAATTGCATTTTCCAAGGAGGAAATCTTCAGTGAAAAAATAACAGTAACTGTCAGTCACTGTTACATTCTTCCCCAGGGTTAAACTCGTCTTAGAGCAGTAGGCCTCCCTCCCTTTTGTGTTTTCAATCCGTTCATGTACCTGCTCGCGAACCTTATCAGCATTAGGTTGACGTACATTATATAACTTTTGGTATTGACTACTACAGATTCCTCATGATGGTAAGGGACCTTTCTAACATTTCGCCTTTGCCCCTCTAGCCCTGTATTTCTACTTTCGAATTAGGTGTCATTCCCCATTCCTCCATCTGCTTCGCAGTTGATGTCTAGATTCATTCTGTCATCATGTTTAACTTTAGAGCCAAATTGGTAGGCATGTCTCACCAAACGAGCTCCATTTCCTGCCGTCCCCATTAATGTTTACGTCATCTGCTGACTGTGATAACCTTTAACACCTCTTTCTCTACTCTTAATGTAATCTTTCCCCAATATTAGCAAATTCCATCCATTATAACCATCTAGTTGTTAATCACCAGTATTAGCTTTTCCTTCTTCCAGTCACAGCTTTTGCCATCTTCCAAATTGCTCTTTCCAAATTTTGCTTGTCACCCATGCCATGTAGGTGTGTTGTGGACCAATGAGACGTAACACACTTTGCTTTATTAATCTAGTTAATCTCTCTTCTACTTAGTTTCCTACAAGGCTTTAACGAGTTATAAATCCATGCAGTACATCCTCAATACCACTCATTGCATTTCCGTCCTTTCCTACATAAGCATTCTTTAGGTTTACGTAAGCCACTTAACCTTTCATCTTTATTAAAACTCCTCACAACTGTTTCATAATAAACAATGTCCTGCCGGGCCGTTTATCATTGCTTTATTACAGGCTTCACACTGTTCGGAGACAAGAAATGTTATACCTGTTAGGTATTACATTGAAAGTGAGAATGATTTTACTTTGGAAGTTTTCATCGCGTAGACAGACTTGCGGTGTATTCCAACCTTGCCTCCCAAAACGCAGATTCTCACATGGAATTCCACCAACTCTTGGTACATTCCGTTTCCAAAATTCTGTATCAGCCTTACATTGTCCAAAGTCATTGAATCAGGTTATGAATTCTCAGCCTGTCGAGTCTCTGGGGAAAGGGAAATATAAAACTTTAGCTAAATCTTGGGATATTGCTTTCCTTAAAGGAACAGGAAGGAAGGGCACTACCCTCTCCTAATAACGCCCCAAGACCTGATAAAAGAGGATGGTTGAGCTTCAGGTTAAACAGACAAGGAAAGTTACAGAGATTGCAAATTAACCTTTGGTTATGGATTCAGATAGGTGACGTTAGTCCGATTTGGTATTTTTTCCTATAAAAACCACTCAATAGGTCGGACAATTTTCTCATATATATATATATATATATATATATATATATATATATATATAAACGTCATAATTTTGTAATGCGTAGAAAGTAAGAATCGTAAAAGGATGGAACCATCTGGTTAATTATTTTCTTCCGTTTGTATTATGTGCTTTAATAATTATCTTGTTTTACACTGGGTGTATGCACTGTAATTACGTAGGTGGAGAAAATTTAATAGTAATTGTATATTTTCAATTATAAAAATTTGTCTCTTATGAAACGCCCTTTTAATAAAGAGCTTTATGCTTTACTAGCAGAACTTGAAGAACTTAAGAAATTTTACGTCATGTCCTAATCCGCTTCTACAGCGTGAACCTCCCTCTCTCTCTCTTCTCTCTCTCTCTCTCTCTCTCTCTCTCTCTCTCTCATTCAGAGCCAAAAACCCTCCCCATCAATTAAAGCTAGTCATACTTAGCCTCCCTTGATAACAGATGAGTGTTGGTGTTCGAAACAAAAGAAACACTTGTAATTAAACCACCCCCTGAAGAGGCTCGGTATCAGAAGTGAGCGCCTTAGGTGAGGTCCTTGTTAACCCTTGACCTCTCTCTTCCCTCGCTGTTTGCCCAAGGTGGTGATGCGGCTTCTCAAACGGCAGTGGTATAGTATTGCCCAAGAGAACTTAAATTTGCCACCATGGCACTGCCATGCGCAGTAGTAGGCTGTTGTTCTTAATAGTTGTTTAGCACCAATTGATATTCAACGTAAGTACTTCTTTAGAACGTTCATTTTCTGTCTTTGGCTTCCTCAGTTTCGTTTTTTCTTTGTTCTTCATTGAATTTCGTGTCTGGAGTACTTATCTTTTAATCTGTATATAGTTCTGCTTTTATATATATATATATATATATATATATATATATATATATATATATATATATATATATATATAAATGTGTGTGTATGTATGTATGCACGTATGTATGTATAACTGAATCACGATACGGGAGGGAATGTATCCTGGGTTTAATAATATGTTCTACCATTCCGAAAATTTGTTTGAAAGATTTCTGTTCAACATTTCATAATTGAAAATTGATGCATGTTCTGCATCATTTCCAAATCATATATGTAGAATACTGTCGTGCGCGATTCAGTTAAAGGCGAGATGCAGTGTATGATGTATCTAAATGTGTAAATACATAAAAAATTTGGATAAATGTTCCTTAATTCCAGTATTTTAGTGATCAGGCTGCATTTTGATCAGTGTCGTTTGAGATCTCATGAAGAAGAACTGCTGCGTCGTTGTGTGTATCATATGTTGCATTTGAAACCGTCGAACGTTTTGAAGGAGTTTTGTAACAGTTCGGTGCAATATGTCGGAGAGATTCAGCTACAAAGTGCCATAGATGGGACCAGTAGTAAAGGGGTCTGGACAAATAATTGTTTTTCTATGGAGGAACCAGAATACTTAGGTGACTTAAATGACGCTGGCCTTACACGCCGGCATCAGAAATAATAGTTTTCGTGTTTTTTTTTTTTTTTTTTTTTTTTTTTTTTTTTAAGTTATCATCCTGAAGGGCAAATTCCACTTTACAAGCGTATAAAAGCTGCCGTATTTTATTACAGTTGACTATTCTTTTAATACCTTTATTATTGATAAATTGGATGTTATTTACATTACATGTTGCCCTTGCTCTGTGAATTACTAACTAGTCTTTTAGATCAGTATTATCATCACATTCAGTGTCTGAGTTCATTAGGGTACAATAGCATAGATACGGTTAATGCATCATGAAGTTGCTGCATGGCGCCCAACGTTGCCAAGAATTCCTTCCTAATTGGCTCACTAACGTGACCTAACGTGAGCTAAAAGTGAAGAACGTTATTGGAGTGCCCTGGCAGAGATGAAGTGCCATCAACAAAACTCTGTCTTCAAGAGAAGGCAATTCGTGAACTGATTTATGGATTATTTATTGAAATTGCCTCTGAAGACACTACGTCGGTGGCCATACATACATATTATTTTTTTTTCTTTATATATAGTTTGCTAGAGGATGCTTTTGTGGGCATTATTGGGTTAGTCATTTCTTACCAATTCCTAAATTGTTGGTATATTTGGTACTTTTGGCACTTTTGGAGGGATTCGAAACAGAAAGTTCCATATGGTTTTTTTTCTCTTAGTTTCTAAGGCTACGCATTTGCGCAATAATTATTGATGAAGTTTTCTTTATGGCACTGAGGTTCTGAAGGATCTTAAGAATGGCTCATATTTCATTTTGTGTTCTTTTCAAAAATCATTGGCTTCAATTTAATATGCTGATATTAATCCATGCAAAAAGGTGCACAGGATAATATGATTTATTTTGTGTTCAGCATTGGGATATTCATTGTGTGCTTTCATCGGGATAGTCTAGTTTTCTGTAAAAGAAAACTATTGAGATGAATTTGTTTATCAGTCTGCACTTTTTCTGTCCGCCCTTAGATCTTAAAAAGTACTGAGGCTAGGGAGCTGGAAGTTAGTATTTTGGTCATCCACCCTCCAATCATCAAACATACCAAATTGTAACCCTCTAGCCTCAGTATTTATTTTGACTAAGGTTAAAGTTAGCCATAGTCTTGTGTCTGGCAACAATATGGGGCAGGCCACCACCAGGCCGTGGTAAAAGTTTCATGTGCCGCGGCTTATACCGAGACCACCGAAAGATAGATGTGTTTTCGGTGGCCTTGATTTTATGTACAGAAATCTCGATTTCGCCGAAGAAACTTCAGCACTTTTTTACTTGTTTTACGAGTGTATAAATTGATGTTTACACTTCACCATGTATTATTTACTGATTCGTTATTTTCAGGAATTGCTGGGCGAGCATGTGGGAGAAGAGGCGGCATCCTCCATCACGTCTTTGGAACCTCTGGATACCATTTTTGTGAAACATGTCAAGCAAGGGTCCTCGGCGCATCTGGCCGGACTCAAGACTGGTAAGTCGTCTATTATTATTATTATTATTATTATTATTACTATTTTCGTGTTATCAGTCTTATCACAGTCATCCTATTCGAGCGGGTAGTTTTTATAGTGTGAGGCTCCGGGTTGCATCCTGCCTCCTTAGGAGTCCATCACTTTTCTTAATATGTGCCCTGTTTCTACAGTAGATTCACATCAACCGCGCATCTTATGTTTAGGCCAGTCCTTTACGACGCTCCTCATTGGCTGCTCATAAGCCAACCAAGGACTGGAAATTCTCAGTTGCTAGGGGGAGTTCACATAGGTAGGATGTATTTTCCACCTCTCCTGAGGGATACTTAAAAGACGTATCCCTCAGAAGAGGACCGAACATACATCCTGCCTATGTGAACTCTCTCGAAAGACTATAGTTTCCAGCCCTGTGATTCTGTGATTGGCTTATCAACAGCCAATCAGGAGCGACGTAAGGACTGGCCTAGACATCAGATGGACGGTTGATGTGAATCTACTATAGTAGCCCACTCTTCTGCATGAGTCCTAGAGCTACTTTAGCATATAGTTTTTCCAGGTTCCTTTCCAGGGGTTTTGGGATAGTGCCTAGTGTTCCTATAAGATTATGGGTACTACTTCCACTGGCATATCTCATTTCCTTCTTATTTCTATTTTCAGGTCTTGAAACTTATCAATTTTTTTTCTTTTTTTTTCTCATCTACTCTGGTGTCCCATGGTATTGCGACATCAATGAATATTTTGTTCTTGATTTTGTTAAACAATGGCACGTCTTGTCTATTTGCACGTGTCACCCTATCTGTTCTGATAAGATAGTCCCAAAGGATCTTTGCTGATCGTTTTCCATCACTCCCTCATGTTAGTGTTCATACCACTTATTACTGCAAGGTAGCTGGTGTTTCTTGCACAGGCTCCAGTGGAGGGGTTTTTCTACTGAATCATGCCTCTTTTTGTACTGGTTCTGTGCAAGTGCCGGACATTCGCTTGCTATGTGGTTTATGGCTTGGTTTTTCATATTGCACTTCCTGCATATGGGTGAGATGTTATTTCCTTCTTTTGTTATTTGAACATAATATCTAGTTCTTAGGGCCAGACCTTGTGCCGCTGTTATCATTCCTTTTGCTTCCTTCTTCGGTTCTCCCCTCTGTAGCCATTGTCATGTTTCATCGCTGGCCAGTTCTTTAGTCTGCCTTATGTGCTGTCCGGACATTAGTTTGTTGTGCCAGTCCTCTGTTCTGTTTTTCATTCTCTTTTCTATATTTCTGGGTCTTCGTCTACTTTCATCAGCCCTTCTTCCCTTGTGCTCGTTAGCCACTCGTCTTCACTGGTTTTCAGATATTGCCCCAGTCCTCTGCTCTCGATTTTGACGCAATCCTCTATGCTTAATAGCCTTCCTTTCGTGTTATGTATAGTCTGTGTATTTCCTCTTGGATGCAGTGCTTTGTGTATTGTCACGTGTTTCTAGTTTTCTGGTCTGTGTTGCGGAGTTCAGCCTTCGTCCATCCACTACTCCTGCGCTGTATCTGATTACTAGTACTGCCCATGTGTTTATTTAAGGCTTTCATCATGTTTCCGGCGTTGAATTTTGACTTGAGTATCGCCTTAAGTCTGTGTATATATTCTTTCCTGGTCGTTTCCTTCATCTATTTGTGTTTTATATCCTCTCCTATTATCCCCAGGTATTTGTCTCATCTGGTAACTTGATCCTTTCAGTCCTTGTCCCTTTGCCTTAATAATAATAATAATAATAATAAAATAATAATAAATAATAATAATTAATAATAATAGTAATCATAATAGTAATAATAATAATAATAAATAATAATAATTATTATTGTTATTATGATTATTATTATTATTATTATTATTATTATTATTATGATTACTATTATGTTATCAATAAACTTAAACATTAAAAAGTTTATGATGTAATTGTGGTTTATTATTATTATTATTGTTAGTATTATGTAGCTTGATCTAGGTTGTTGTTTTATAAGTTTGAAAAGTTGTCCTTGCGAAAAAGAAATGAGGCCTTTAGTGGTCATTAGCCGAGCCAGTGGTTTGCCACCATCATCTTCTCCCCTGCTTGACGCCTTTGTGGCTCATTCCCCGAGTTCTTGTCACCCCACTCTCTGCATTGCAGGGTACCTGTTTCTCTTCCATACCTTTGCATCAACATCATCGTACAGTAAGGCTTCGGGTGACTGAGACAGTGTAGAAAAGGAAAAATAAAGGACAATTCTATTCCTTAAATGATCACTCTGTGTGTGTGTGTGTGTGCGCGCGTGTGTGTGACTAAGACAGGGAAGAATAGGAAAAATAAAGGACAATTCTCTACCTTAAATTATCATTGTGTGTGTGTGTGTGTGTTATCGTAGCTCATTTTGTATCCCTTCCTGACTTCATTTATTTTCCCCTATCACTGCCGAGTTCATCTAGTATAGTCACCCTAGCGCACGTGGTCAAAGGACGGTCTCGGAAGGGTGAAAGAGTGATGCCAAATGTACTTTCCTCATTGTGTAAATAAAGCTACGAAGACTCCCTTTCAATTCTTTAAAAAAAAAGTTTAAGAAGCATTATAATTGGTGGCATTTTTATGACAATAATATTGTTAGAAATAGAACATGAAAGTATTAATTAATGACCATATTTTCTTCTGGCATTGTAATTGTGAACATTTTTTTGTTCTCGTATTTTGTGAAGTGTACATGATTTGTGGACTTATTTTTCTAAGACTTATATGTAATTCTGAGTTTAGAGATGTGAATTTAGCTATTCTTGTCATCTGTGGATTCATGTTTCCTACCTTAAGTGGGTCGGATAAAGTTTTAAGTATTTATAACGGGTACTTGCAGATGGCAAAGGTCATCATACGCTTGTATTTATGCGCGTGAAGCAACATGCACGATTAACCCACGAGCGGCGGCGCGTATGCTGCTAAAATGCGACGCCTATTTCACTAATTTTTTTTTTCTCTCTTCGGAAATTTCCTTATCAGATATTTCATAAGAATAGTAATGTTTTATATACCATTGGAATCGCCAGAAAATGGCGATTATACGGCAATAAAAAATATATGCAAAGAGAACATATATATATGAAATGTAAAGGAAATTTTTTTTATCCTTTTTCATTTTTCAACTTTCTGTCGACCCAAACACTTATACAGGTCATGCTTTTTTCAATCATTTCATAAATGAACAGAGCTAAATTTATCTTAGAAGTTGGAGAAAAAAAATTTCAGGCATATATAACTAGTAGCTCAACAGGTATTAGACATTTAATGAAACCATCTCACACGAGTTTCAAAAAAGATAACGTCCTCTTGCAATTAGTTGTTACAGCACTATCAACATTTTCTATTACTAAGTGCCCTAATGAAAGTATATAGAACTTTTACTAACCTTATTTACACATATACACATGTACATGTTTTCATCCTCTACTCATCCTTTCTGTAAAAACTAATTTTCGAGCCGGAACTAATGTCTTCCGGCGGGTAGCTCGTGTCCAGACGGATGCATGATCATAATCACCGATATCAGTATCACTATCACTTTCAACATCATATTCCTCACTTACGCTATCACTTTCAGAACCCTGACTTATGTCAAAATCATTGTCACTAAGTGACCAATCACTATCACTTCTTTCATTCGCCATTATTATGTAATTATATCAATAAATCACATAAAAAAGTAAATTTCACGGCCGCCGTCATGCAAAGAAAAAAACCGCGGAAACTGACCAAAAGTTGCGCAAGCGTATTATCATCTCATTTAAAAATTGAGGCATTGTGCAATACTGATTCTTATCTGTGTTCTGATTGGTTTACTTACCCTTATGACATCATAAACCCCGCCTCCAACACCACCTGTTCTTGCCCGCGTGATTTGAAATTAAAGCATCGCTGAAAAATCGACGATCGCATTTTTAGTAGCACATAAAGCGTCGATTTTAGCGACGCGCCGCCGTTCGTGGAGTTAATGAGAGAGAGATAGAGAGAGAGAGAGAGAGAGAGAGAGAGAGAGAATCTTAACCGATGTAATTGGATTCCAGGATCTATTTATTTTTCAAAATTCAAAAGTATTGAAAGCGAGTGTGCGTGGTCGTAAAGTGAATAAATAATAGGGACGGGAGAGATTAAGTTTTCCCGACTCTTACTTTTTGATCACAGATATATATTTTGCCAGAATGGTTTCTGGGGCCTGTCATTGCATTGACACCAAATGAAACTAATAGAATGAGAGCAGTTGTTTATTTAAACTGGAAAGAAACTGTCGCCTAGGGATTTAAGGACTATAATTTCGTGTGGTAATTTGTTAAAAATGTTTAAATCATTGAGTAAGATAATTAAAGCAAAAGCAACGATATTTTTTTTAATCATCATGAGCTTAAAACCATCGTTTGAGAACTTCGTAGGGATCAGTTCTGAAATATCTAGGTAGAAATTTAAAATAAAAAAAATAATTAAACATGAATGTTAAATATGAATGGAGAGAGTAAGTAGATGTTAGTGTAGAAAATTATGCAATAAAAGGACTTAGAGCTGTATCAGAAAACATCGGACACTAGAAATGAGAAAAAATTACATTGGGAAAACTCTTTGCTAATGAGTATATCTTGTTTGAATAAATACGGTACCAGATTTACTTTCAGTTATTTATAGGCAGTAGATCAGCCACTTTTGGTATTTTTTATCTAAGGATCATGTGTGTCAAAGAAAGCAAAACGATAAATAATTTTAGCCAAAGTAAGTTTGTTGTATAGTTTTATAGATATATTTTTTATTCTAGAGTTCATTAACGTGTACTATAATAGCATGAATGTATTAATTCAGAGAGAATCAACTAACAACTACCAAATTTCCTTTTGATTGATTGAAGCAGATGTTTAATTCTGCCAGAAAGTTAAAGTAGGTGAGTTGGAATAAACAAAGAGAATCGTTTTATCAGTTAATCCACAATTTCAATATTTTGCAAAAGCAAAATAACTTTTAGTATGTACTTGACCTAAATCTCAGAGTTATCTTTGCAAGAGCAAAGTAAAATAAAAATTATTACAGATCTATAATCTGATATATGTTGAAGATTTTTACGTTTTTTGCAATTAAGTGTTCTCAGTAGAAATTAATGGAATTTGGAGGGATTGTGATTATAATTAAATTTATGTGACTTTTTTAACACTACATTTGTATGCTACTTCAGAAAATATCATTATAGATATAGATATATGTACAGCATAGGTAGTTTGGTAAAGATTATACTGTAGTGCATAAATCTGTAGAAAAGTTTATAATTTTACAAGTTCTTTTTGAATACATGTGCCAATTATGTGTGACAAGTACTGGAGAGAATGTGAAAAGTCTTATTATCTCTGCTACCTGTTTCTAATAATTAATTTGCGATTTCTATGGAGAACAAGTTCCCATTCCTTTTCTAGTTTTATATAAAAGTTCAGGAAAGGAGCATGAGTTTTGGTGCCACTAAAAACATTATTTATAGAATGTGTTGGACTATCTTTTATTTTCATAAAGTTAACCAAATTATGAAATTTAGTTTCTCATGTCTGTTAGTATAAAAGCGCTGATAACTGTGGTTATGTTTTTGTTATATTAATTTGTTGTATGTATATGACTATTTTGTATATTTAACTTTATTGGGGGTAGTTTTTAAGAGTAGAAAATAAATAACAATTACTCCCAGCATCCATTCTGTAATTTTGGATCAATTTCAGGTGACAGAGTCGTCAGTGTAAATGGTGAGAGTGTTGGGTCTTGCACCTATCAAGAAGTGGTGGCAATCATACAGAGATCACCGCCTACCTTGCAGCTCATGGTGGTACCCAGGGAAGAGGACCTCTTACAGCAGGTGGGTCACCTTTGCCAGTTTTTTAGTAATGTGAACATTGGAAGATTTTATGCCTAATTCTGTTTCATTTGATTTTATGCCTAATTCTATTTATTTGAAATTGCAATTTATTGCCTTTCTTTTGAAGACTATTTAAGAATACTTTATAGCTTTTTGAACTTATAAGTGTTTTAAAGATGAGTTCCAATTTGTAGTGTGACTATTAATGTGAAAGGATGATTATTATTAACCAAATGCTGTAGATTTTTCATAGATATGACTAAGTAAAAGATGTGGCCTTGTTGTTTATATCCTTGAGTACTGTCCTCAAAGAAATGTTGTGAGTGTTGTGAGGTGCATTAGTGATATACTATATTCCATATATTAAAGAAATTTTTCTTCTGAGCTAGTCAGTGCTAGTTCCAAAGGTTAAATGCCACAGATGCCTATGATTTGCTAATCAAGCGCTACTAAGTGTGTTGCAATAGCCTTAATTCCCACTGAAGGTACTACTTACAGGTTGTTACTTGTTAAAAGAAAAGTTCATCACTTAGTGGACACCTCTTAATTATACCCAGCTTTTTATCTTGCTGTTAACATTGTTTGTGAGGATGATTTCTGATATCATTTTGCTTCCACCCAAGTAATTGTCGTATCTCGTAATTTATGGTTTTGTTACTTTTTTTTTTTTTTTTTTTTTTTTTGCAACAAAGATTCCCATGGTGTCTGGTACCTCTTGTGGTTCATCCATCCATCCTGTTGATGCTATAGCAATACTATTTTTATTCTCTTGCCTCTGCAATTTTGGAAACACTAAAGAAATCAAAAGTCTTACTCCTTCCTCAAGTGTTTATAAGTACAGTAGTATACAGTTAGGTGATTGAGAAGAGAGTACTGGAATTACCACATATAACACGAACATCACCAAGACCTGTATTAGGGATGAAATAAAGAAATGCTGTATCTTGCAGTTTGATGTTGCTGGCCTAGACTTTTTTTTTGAACTGTGTCATTGCTAAATTTGTAGTTCTTAAAACAGAACTAACTATATGCAAACTATTTACAGATTATTTGTTTCACAAGTTAGGAGGCTTTTATAAGTTCCTCTGAAAGTCAAGTTGAAGTTTTCACTGGACAGTTGATAAAACCTTAAGTGGCATTTTTACCATTTCAGGTCAGTTGCCTCTATACCAACCTTTCTTTTTAGGAGGCAAAATATTGAACTATGTGGGATTGAATTTTAGCAGGATTCTGGATCTTCTTGAAGTACCTTGAAGTTGGTCTGCTTATTTCTTAGTCAGTTAGTTATTCCTGATAAAGAACAGTTTGAGAAGATCTCTATAGTATGAGGTGTGATGCTGATTGACACTAGTAAAACAGTTGGTTAAATTGTGTGATTGTATTTAAGTATCTCGCTGGGATTTTTAAAAAAATCCCAGTCTAGAGGTACATGTCCCAACTTTGAAGACTAGATAGTGCATACAGTTAATGATTTTCTGAATAGCTGAGGGGGCTCATCTGATAACAATATAGTAAAGTTACATCATTTTTGAAGGATTTAATGCAACATCATGATTAATCTTGTGTATCAAGATTTTAAAATTCGGATCTGTTTTAAATAATAACTTCATTTATGGTGCTGATGCTGTTGTTGCTTTATTTTAGTCAGTGTAAAGGAGTCGTATGCGATAAGCAGTTTATTGTATCATTTGAAAGTTTTCAAGTTTTTTTTCAGAACAGGTATGACATTGTGGCTGTTGTAATATTGTCAGCAAGTTACTATTTAGCAAATACATATGGTGAAACCTTTGATGGAGTTATTTGTTGGTGTTGTTTGTCAGAGTTACATAAACTTACCAATTAGAATTAGAATTTCACTAGTTCCTCTAATGTATGTAGGTACTTCTATTCAAAGATGCCTTTTCTGGTGTATAGAATCTCTTATGCTATTTTAGCATTGTAAGATGGACATTTTTCACCTGTGATCATGCTGTATATCCATAAGTTTCTTTGCTTTGTTTTTTGCATAAGTTTCTTTGCTTTGTTTAGTCTTGAAAATGTCACTAAACAAATTTTTCCCTCCTCAAAGTTAGAGTAGCCCTTGTTTCACCAGGAAAACTATATACAGGCAGTCCCCGGTTTACAACATTCCGAGGTAACAGTGCTTTTCAATTATATTCATCAGAAATTATTTCCAGGTTTACAACACGTTTCAGTGTTACATCACTTATGACACCAATCTGATAGAAGAAATATGACTCCAAAAATGCAAAATAATCAATATTTGTAGGATTTTTTGACAAAAATGCAATAAAAAATGTAGTTTACGTAGTTTATAATACACCCAAAGCATTAAAAGTAAGGTTTTGACGATTTTCTAGCTTACAACGATTTTTGGTTTATGACACATCTCAAGTTGAACTCCAGCCATAAGCCGGGGACTGCCTGTAATTAATAATGATATTGGTGGAACTTATAGGGTTATGATCAATCAGGAATGTTAAACCTTTCTGCTGAGTGTTGATACCTATTGCAAAGAGGTTTGTCAGGTAGCTGTGAGCAAAATTTTTAGAATGAAAATTTGTTACTGTCGTACTTCTGTTGTCATCAGCACTTTTTTTTTTATTCTCTTTCAGCCAAAGTTAATTTTACAAAGGTGTCCAATTAAGTCATCATTATAATGCTACAGATATTGCATTAATCAAAAAGCTCATCTCTCTTTTGAGAGAAGGTGAGCTTTAGAAAAAGCTTATGTTGTTTCCTTTTTCTCCAGTGTGGGGACCCCATTTCAACTCTGCAATCCTTGAAGCCCCTTAAAGTGTTTTGTGACTAGTCTTTTAAGAGATCTGAAAGTGTTAGTGACTCATATGTATCAATTTAACATAATGAGCAAGGTGCTTGGTCTCTCATGTGCATCCACTTTCATTAATTCTCACTATTATATCCATCAGTTTCTCCTTCCCCCCATTTACTCTGGACTAAAATATATTTTTATAAACTTTTTCCTCACAGTTTTCCCCCGATATGTTTGTTATTATTTTTCCTTGGGATCTCCAAACCAACAAGTATTTCCAAGAATGTGTATTATAAGCTTGCTTATAATACACAGAAACCTAGTGAGATCAAAGATGTTGACAACCTACTTTGCTATTTTTGCTGCATTAAATTGATGAATTTGTGTTAAAGCTTGATGAAGATATTTCTTTGTTTTCGAACATTGTGTACTTCTGCAGGATGCTACATGCACATTGTCGGACCTGCATCTCTAGCATAAACCTCCTAGCCTGTCTTCAGAAAGATCTGCTCATCTTAGATGCATAAAACTTATTTGTAGAACTGGCTGTCATTATGTTCCTATCTGGATCAGTGCCAGAGAGTTGGTGGAGGGAACATTAGATGCTGTATTGCATTGTTATACACTGTCCATATTTTACTGGACTGTATTTTTGTAATTTATCCTCCATCTAATTTCTTTCATACCAGAGAAGTTAGTGACTTTTCTGAAATTGCATTGATAGTCTGTTGATAAGTTGCTGTTGAAAGTTTTCTTGGTTGTCCTCTTTGAGGTATGATCTGATCTAATGAATTAACTTGTGGTTGGCATAATGCCCAATGACTTAATTTTCTTGGTGTAAATGTCTCCAAGTTTTGGAGTGTCAAGGGTCTGCTCTCCAAAGAATGGTTAGTGGTTATTTGAAACTCAGTGTGTCTCCCCAGTGTGCTATGTATTGAGTATTATTGTTTACATATATTGTTACTGATTTATGTGAGCTAGCCAAAAGAAGGGTCCCCTTGTTAGGGATGCTTTCTCAGCTATTTTCCTATTTGATTAATGAATTTTTACATCTTGCCAAGTCTGTCACTTCCTTCAGTGGTAATTAAGGCCTTTGATAAGCATTATCTTGTATGGTTATAAGTATAAGAATTGTTTTAGAAAATTCCAATTTTCGAGTAAATACTATAACATGTATATAATTTCATGGATTTTCTAGAGGCGTTTTCTGATGACCAAAATTACTGACCTACACAAGTTTTTTTAATCCCTTTTCTTAGTATATTGTTTCTTATTTATTCTTCTGTATTCTGTTAAACACATGTGGCAACATATATATATATGGAATTTCTATAACTATTCTTGAAGAACATGCTACATTTCAAGTGTCTTTCATTGTTAAGAATAAATATCAACTACAATATTTCATAACATCATGGAATGTGAGAAAATACTGTACTTTATAGATATTCTGTGCAAAAATATGTTTCATTTGTTTTACAAGTTTGGTGAAAATTTTGAGATAATTATTAGTTTTTTAACTTCATTTGCTGATTGTCTGTTACCTTTCCAGGTTTTTGGAGACACTGCCCATAATCCTGAAAGTAATTTGGATATTCGAATCGCAAGTCCAAGTCCCTTGCCTATACATGCGCAAATGAGACAGCAGCATTTCTTTCCTCCAGCAAGTTTAACTGATTCTGGCTTACTTGTTTCTCCTTCACACTACCCATCCAGTCTTTCACCATCAGCTTGGTCTTCACAATCATCATTGTCTTCACATATTTCTGCCATGTCAACTGGACCTCATCCACAGCCAGTTATGATGGGACATCCCCAGTTCCAGCGACCTCAGCAACCACCCATCATGCCTGCTCACCCTCAGCATCCAGGGGCAAATCCTACACCTTCTGCACCACAGAGGGCAGGGGGAAGAAAGCATTCCTTAAATGCTGGTGGTTCTGGAAATACACAGCCAACTGTGGCTTCTGCAAGCAGGAAGCAGTCACTACCTGTTGCTGCCAGTGATCGAAGGCAGGCAGTACATACTATTCAGAGCAAATTGTCTTCAGTGCCTCTTCATGTGCCTTCTACAACTGGGAATAACAGTCCTGTGCCAACTAGTACAAACAATTCTTCAAATGAGCCTTCCAATACATCTGTTTTTGGAGTTTATGAGCCTATTTTAGATCGAGCTTTGGTCAGAGGAAATGTAAGAGACAGTAGAAGATTAGAGCGCGATCCAGATGGTCGTATCTATGAAGTGGTGCAGACAAGAGTTGTTGAGAGCAAGATGAATGCTGGGGACACTAAGAAAACACCAGATCAGGTAGCCCCAGGATCACATGTTGGCCGAAAATCTTCTGTAGGTGGAGAGGCAGAAGCTAAGCGTGTACGTGTTCAGTCACTTTCACCGCCTCGTTTAAGAGTTGACCAGGCCCACTTGCGCAGTGCAAGTGTACACACAAGACCAGATGGCTCCAAACTAATTCGTGATGGACCTGTGCATGGAAGTCATCAAAGTCTCAAAAGCACAAAAGCAGAAGCAATCACACAAAGTGGCCATAAACTTAATCGTGCTCGTAGAAGTTGTACAGAACCTATAACTTGGATTAGTGACTATTATCAAGACAATGGCAAAACTCAAGAAGTTATAGAAAGAATAAAAAAGAATGTTGAGAGGAAAGAAGAGTTTCTAAGAAGGCCCAACCAACCAATATGGCTTCCAGCCAGTAAAGCCCCCATTATCCATAGAGACTATCATGTTAGTCCTCAGAAGTTTCCTAAACCTCTCTGGCCTCCACCTGGAGCTCAGACTCCACCCTCCCCTGGCACTATAACCAAAGCCCTCAGTTTTATTGTAACTCCAAAGCAACAAGAGCATTCGCATTTGCGAAGGGTGAAATCTGAGATTGAGCATCGGTCTTCAAGTCAAGGAGCGAAAGTGAGGGGAGGAAGTGTACCTACTGACATGTCTTCTGAAAAGTCAGCTGAGGATATTGATGGCATTGATAAAGAGAATAAGTGCTCAAATGAGGAAGCTAGTACAAATATGCATCGATCTTTGGTTGGCAATTCTGTACCCAAGCCATACCCAGGGAGTGGCACTGATTCTGGTGCTGCAGGTGCAAGGTATGGAAAGCCATTTATCAGTACATTGTCCCGCATTCAGGAGAATATTCCTATTCCAGAAATGGGGTCTTCCTCATCTCTCTCAAGTCAGGGACGACAAGGTAGCAGAAAAGATGATTCTTCACAAAGTTGTACCCCATTTGGCACACCCACTGGAAGTCAAACATCCCTTAATTCACCAAGTGTTAGATCGTTTCCCCTTGCCTGGGTTGGTGATAATGAAAGGATCAAGCAGCTCCAGATTGTTTCACGAAGAGCCAAACAATTTGAAACTAACATCTCTGAAAAAGAACCTTCAGGAAAATCTGCTTTTCATCGGTTTGAGTTGTCCAGGCTTTCTCAGCGTTCAAAAATTCCTAATGTTGCTCAACGCAAGCAAGAATTTGAAAAAGATGGCGATCAACTTCCATCTGGTAAGTTTAAGATATAATAGATTTTAATTTTGATAACCACACTCAGTTCTCATTGATTTAAGGAATTATATTGATTTGGTAAGTGGATTTTATTGTTCTTAGTCATTTCAGGTTCCAGTTTATATCATGGGGTGAGTCCTTGCCTTGCTAGTCTTTGTAGTCTTTATAAGCTATTACTGTATAATTTGTGATGCAGTACTATGCTAGATAATGCTTAGGTTGTGTATGTCACTTTGCTAGATTTGAAATGTGGTGTGCTTCTAATACCAGTGGTAAAACTTGGATAAGTATTTCTCAGGTACACTAGTGTAGTTTTTGTTATTATTATTATTATTATTATTATTATTATTATTATTATTATTATTATTATTCTTATTATTATTATTATTATTATTATTATTATTATTATTATTATTATGTAAAGTAGTTTCATGAGACAATAGATTTGTGCCTTTAGACTCAGGTTGGGTGAAAAGTGGAGCAAGTCAGAATTAATGAAATGGGCGAGGTAGGTGAGAAGATACCAAAAGAATAAAGGAAATATGAAGAGGGGAAGGTTATGAAACAGGAATTATAGGAATGCTTCAATGAATTTTATGAGTACTGCATGGAGCACACTTTAGTTTGAATAACTTATTGTGTAGAGGAGTTTAACTATATCAAAGTCCATTTTGTAGTGTTATAGGATGGGGCTGAATACTGTTCTTCAATGAGAGATAGAAATCTAGGAGGCCACACCTGGAAACCTTTGATGGCAAGGCAAGATAAACCAAAGAGATAATTAATGTAAAATAAAACAGATAGATAAATGCAGCTTAGGAATGCTGGAGAGTTCCCTTAGTACTGCTTTTGTTTTATTGCACAGGGTACATTGTAGGTAAGCTGTAACCTTCTCAAGGGGTTGATGCTGTTGATCATAGTGTGACATGAAATCATTTCTATTAACCAAGGCCGGTAGGTTCTTAGATAAGCAGAGATCTGTCCAGAATCCAAAATTTGAATTTTCCAAAGGAAATCTTAACTTAAAAAATATTGATTAATTGATATGAAACTATCAGAGTATATTTAGTAGTCGATCCAGGTAATGTTAGTTTAGTGTCAAAATTAAAAGTTAATTATGTTATATTCAGCAGTGGAGGTAACTTTTTAAAATACTGCAACTCAATTGTCAGTAGATAGGAAAATAACAGAATTAGGTTTGTCAGAAATCGTATTTTTATTTTTTGCCATATGTTTTATTGGAATGAATTGATAATATTATGTTCAGAGATCCAAATTAAATTTCACTAATTATTGGTGTAGGCTTTTCCTTGGAGAGTCCTTCGAGCAGTTATTCATAAGCAGTTGTAATATAGCCAGAAGAAAGCGCAAGTGTTTGGACAAATTTATGTTAATTAGAAAAATATGTCAGGAAAGGTTTCTCCTTTTTTTATTGATAGAAAAGTATAAAAGGAATGCATGAAAAAAAGAAAGTTTAACAATAACTATAATGCAGGTTTAAATTGTAAAGCTTGTGAGAACCAAAAGGGCTATTGTCTTGCAGTCTTGTGGCTTTTGTTATCTCTTTTGTAGTTTTATTTGCCAAAATGGTTATGTTTTAGTAATCGCTATAATTATAAAAGGTATCAGAAGTGCCAGCTCAGTACTCTTAATACAGGATGTTTTTTTTTTTGGTGTAATAATTTCATTGCTCATGACAAACATTTGTTTAATTGTAAATTGTGTAGTTTTGCAGCACATGGCTTAATAACAATGTATTGTAATGTTGAGGTTAGGAAATCTTTACCGAGTTTAGTAGTTCTTAGATCAGATATTTCATATCACTAGAACCTTTTAAAATTTTTGATGACATCAAATAATAACACTAGAGCTATTCAATCATTTTGCTTGATTTTAAGAGTATGAAAACCTCATATTTATAGAATTTTATAAATATTTGCAACATTCTCACTTGTTAATAGCTACATTAAAGTCCTCATTGCAAATCTGGCACAAATTGCTAAGTATTATATTAATTCATTTGCAAATTTTATACTACGTAGAGATAATTTTTTTGGTTACTTTTAATGTAATTAGGAGAGTAGCTATTCTGAATTTAGAGTAATTTGATTGGCTTTATGTAATGGCATTTGATTTTTGTTTTGAATTAGCTCTGTCAACCCCAGTTTTATAAGAAATAATACTGTTGTGCTTGTTTGTATATTCAACTAGTCATTGCTCCATTAATGCAATTGTGCTGCTAAGCTTAATATATTTTCATGAAGGATTTTGAAGTCAGGGTCATAAAATAATTTTTATGTAATAGTGTAGTTACTTGGTGTGGTAGATTTCAGAAATTTTCAAAATGACAGTGAAAATGTGTCCAGTGATATTTTAAAGTGTAGACTATTTGGTGAAAGTAAATCTTTGCTGTGAATTCTACATTATTATAAAATCAATATGTTAGAAGTTTATATTTCTTTCATGGTGGGTTATGATTGTTGCAGTCACTTCATAAATGAAGTGTTCATGCATTCGATTGCAATTGCATAGTGAAATGGATACAGAGTACTTTATAAGTTTTTGCTTTGAATTAATTATTTGCTTTGAAAGACAGAATTTCTTGAAAGACTAGCAAAGGGGTTGACAGCAGCTGTAGAAGGGGCTGACAGCAGCTGTAGTTAACAAATTGTAAAAGTAGATGTGATTAATTGGTGTAGTTAATTTGTTGTTATTAGTAATTTATGTTTCTGTCCCAGTCCTTTGTCAAAGTACTGGAAATGCCTATTGTTTGTCCCATAGCAGTATCTTTTCTTGTGTTCCCATGCTTAGGTTTTGAATTTGAATTCGGTACTCACTACACTAACTCCCCGAGACAACGTAAAAGTGCAGAGTTAGCACGATGTGAGCGCATTTCTTATGAGTTATCTCCATCGCCACCTAAAGTGTTTAGGTCTTTGTCTGATGGTGGCAGTGTCTTCCCTGTAAGCAGACATCTCTATTCACCTATGCCAGGTATGTAAAACAGGCAGTAGCAATGTCATGTGTAAATGAAGTGGCCAACATATATAAAATGATAGATTTAGAATTTTACACATTTGATTGTCTTCATAAATACATAACATGAATACTGAATTTATTTTTCAAACTGTTTCTTTTAGACAGTTTTCATTTTATTTTTGTGATTAAAATCTCAAACATTCGTCTTTGTAAAATCAGTTTATCTACGGTGAGGATAGGAATGTCACGAATTATGGACAACTTAATTTGATTTTTATCTTATTAACTTTCAAGTTAAAGGCACACTAGCTGACCTCATAGCAAAGAATAAAAAGAAACTATATTTTATTTTCATATTCAGCTATGACTCACATACATTATGTGGAAGCAGTTTCCAGAGACACTGGTCTTCAGTTTATATTGAAAACTGATGGTGGTTTCATTGCTGAGTAAAATGTTTTCTGGCTTTGCTAATGACTAAGTTAATATAAGATGACTAAGTTAATATAAGATGATATTTTTTCTTATATGCATTCCTATCAGACCTTTGGTTCAAGAAATATTTTAGCATTTCTTGTAAGAAAAACAATATGTAACCTGATTAGTAATCTCTTATGTGTAAACAGTCAAGAATTTATATTCTTTGAACTTATATGCTAATTGTAGAGGACCTTTTGTGGTAGCCAAAAGCTGTATATTATAAGCACTTCTTGTTTTACTGTGTAAGCATAAAAAGGGGTATTGATTGGCCTTTCTATGAGTTATATTAAATGGGTAAGTTTGGAATAGGAAGTATATCAATTGCATATACATTATATACATGTTTAGTTCATTTATCACTACATAAGATGTAATAATGAATTCTTTGAATTTTATGACAGTATGTTTTTCAGTATAAGATATACAATACTTACAATATATTGCACTGGTAAATAGTTTGTTTAAATGGAGAAGACATTGGATTTGTAATCTACTTCTGACCTAGTTAGCATCCATGATTAGCTTTGAGTTTAGTTTGAAAACCAAAATACTGAAGCCTAAGTTTCGTGTATATTTTAGTTTTATTGCTAAACCTTTCCAGCATTTCTTTGTATGGGATTTGTTACACAAGCAACTTATGAAGGGTTACTGCTTTCTGTGTATTTTGTATGGCACTGTAGAAAGTACTAAGGGTTTTTGCTGTGTCCTTTTGGACTTTGCTCCATTGTTTTTGTCTTAATTCACAAAGTTTCTAAACCTATTCAGCTTGACTGTGGATCATATTTTGTCCTTATTTAAGATGAAATCCTTTATGCAAGATGTATGAAATTCTAGGATTTTGACTTTTATAAAGAAAGCTGGTACATAGCAACTCTGTGTTTTCATGTGCAATGAGTAACATTTTAATTTCTCATAGACAATTTTTTGTGTGTGAAAAGCTTGGAAATATCTAAATTTTATGGTAATACAATTTCGACATGCTAAATGTCTATTATCGTCATCATAAGTTTATCTTTTGGTTACATTTCTTCTATTATCTAAAGTATCCTTACGTTGCTAACTTTCAAATTGTACCCTGAGAGTTTAGTCACAAGACACTTTTCATTTATACCAGCAGTTGGTTATGTTTGTGATGATGATGTTTATTATGGAGCAGTCCAACACAAGACCTGAAAGAAACCTAGGTCCTTTTGTGGATATTACTTATGGAATTTTTTTCATTAGCACTTAGGTAAAACTTTTGTAGTGATTTCTAAGCCAATTGAACTTTTCCCTTAGATTATAAACAGCTTTAGTGATTTATGCTCTGATATATCTGTTTCAGAAGATGTGGCTTTGCATTCTTCCACTATGTCAAATGCTTCAAATGGACCAAGGGTTTCTATGAATCGTACTATTCCAGTGGGTGGCCCTCATATACACTGCGAACCCCCTAAACAGTACAGACCTCAGAGTGATTCAGGTTAGTAGAAGGTGATGGTTTTGAACTTAAATTTTTAGAAAGGTAGTTTCTTATTTTGAAGTAATAACAAAGGTAGCTTCTTATTTTGAAGTAATAATCAACAATTTCATTTTTTGAAAGCATACTGTTTAATGAACAGTACTGTATAATTTATGCTAATACTTATTCCCCTACTGATAAAATCTCATTTTGTTTACAATAATATGACTACTACATACGTATACATATTTCATTATACAGTTGTAGTAAGTTATAGTGTGTTTTTTTTTTTAGGACCTTATCATACATTTATTTTCCATTTTGAAATGTTCAGTTATAGCATCAAAATTTAAGTTCATGATGCCAAGAGTCATCTTAAAGTGATGTTAAAATAGAAAAAATAACACACCTTTTATTAAATATTGAGTGAAACGGTGTGGTATATTTTTTTATCTTATATTTTATATATCTTTATGTAAGCTGTATGTGAACAAGGAAATTCATTGGTAGCTGATGTCATTCAAATTTTGTTAGTACATGAGCATTATTACTCATGTTCATAGGTGTATTATATATATTGATATGTTTAAGAGTTTTTTTATAGTTATAAAGATTGCATGGTTTTCCTTGAATGGGTTATACAGTACATATATTGATAGATTTAAAAGGTTGATGGAAATGAAAGAGTGATATCTTTCTCTAGCAATAGTGATGCTTATAAGCTTGGTCTCCACCTACCCAAATGTTAGGCATTTCTTTGCACATTATTGTGAAATATCTTTTATTTAAATTTTGAAACATCTGTACAATACGTCGGGAAAAGGGAGAAGAAAAAATGTTGATTTCATAGGTACAGTCTTGTAATATATATTTAAAAATGTTAGGATCACCAGTACTTCTTCAGGTACTCAGATTAATATTATTATTGTTCAGAAGATGAAACCTATTCATATGAAACAAGCCCACAGGGCCTATTGACTTGAAATTCAAGCTTCCAAAAGGATATAGTGTTCATTAAGAGTACGAGGAGGTTAAGGAAAATAAGAAAGAAGAGGTCCAACTTATTGAAAAATAATAAATGGATTAAATTGATAAAGAGAAAAAAACCGTTTTAAAATGCAAGAATAATAGTAGTATAGGTTAGTAATGCATTGCATCGTCATTTGAACTTTAGATGTTATTCTCTGTAGTAATTCTTAAACTACATACTATTTCATTCTATGCAGTACTAGGCTGTAACGTTATTATGATTGAAGGTAAATTGAACAAGAGGATTTTAGAGAGGGAAGGGACAAATTTATTGTTTTATACTTTGCAAGTCACTAATACCTATGCTTTATTTTTGTTGTTGTATAGATGTCTTGGAAAGAGAGCGGTCAAATTCAGTCTGCTCTCAAGTTTCAATGTCAAGCCTCTGGTCTACACAATCCATGGATGACTCTGGCCTTGGACGAACTAAAACTGTCGCCCGCCAGAATTCTTACCTAAGTGCCCTTCGGTCTCCCTTACCTGGTGAGTACTGTACTAAAACATTATATTATTTTTATTATTTCTCTTTATACTGTACAATATGTAGATGGTATAAAACTTCCCTGAGCTGTACTGGTATTCTAGTTATATCTAAAGTAGGGTAATAAAATGGAGCAGTTGGTTGTCAAACTTAGCCTTGGGATTTACAGTACTGGAAGGTTCCACTGGTTATTCAAGGTGGTTGTTTGAATATATTTGCTGGATTTTTGTTTTGATGCATCTAGGCATAATTATGGTAGGAGGTTATCTTGCTCAGTTTTATCACGCTTCCTTTAAAGTTTTTGATTGGGTTCTTAAATATTTTGTTTAGCTTTGAGGTGAGTGACACTTTAGTACAGTAGTTATTGGTGTTTTTTCTCTCTAAAGTAACCAGGTTGATATGAAGTGCAGATTATAGTATAGATTTAATAGTACAAATGGTGTGTCTTATTTGTTTCATAAATTAGAGGCTAGAAATCTGGTCAAGTAGACATGTGTTCATGCTAATTTTAAACTACTGTAGTATGTAGTTCCTTAGTGTGAAAAGAATTCGCATCACAATGGGAACTTCATTTTTGGTTAATTTTTGTTTGTATATCGATTTTTGTACAGTTTTACAGTTCAGTTGTAATGTTGTTTGGGTATTTCATTTTTAGAACCATAGAATCAGGGAAGTTGCATAAATAGTGAAATACATGTAGAGGTTTTTAGTTTGTGTATAATGTTAGGTCATGACCCATATTTGCAATGCTATTGCTATACTGCACTGCACTGCACATGTCTGCTGAATGCACTGCTTGCAGCACCTTTTGTGAAAACATTTCATTTTGGTGGCGTTTTATATATTATTATGTGCAGGCTTCCTTGCTTTTGCTTTTCATGCATTGCTGACTGGCTTTAATAGTTGTTTCGTTTATTTTTCCCCATCTTTATATTCATTTGGTAAAAAGAGTTAATGTAACCAATGGTCTTTTTTATAAGCTAATTGTTTGTGTTAAAATAAATTGCCATTTTAATCTGATTTTTTAAAAAGTGTTCTAGTATATGGTCTCATCATTTGTATGTATTGTATTTGCTGGTTTAAACCTTTGTCATGAAGCTTTTATAAACCTAAGATGGTGTAACAGAAATTTCATATGTGGTATTTAAAATTATAGTTCAATACAGAAATTGTTAAATTATGCTGTATATAAAATATCAAATATGTAATTGTGGCATTACCGTTGCCTTTGTTTATTGTGCTGTGCATTCAGTTTCTTTTGGTAAATATTTAAGAAGTGCTATGATTTATGGTCCTATGACCCTGATTTCCGTGCACATAAGGGGCCTAAAGAAATCTTGCTGTAGTGTATGTATTTATATTGTAAGTGTTGTGTTTTTTATATTAAAATGTCGTGTAAAAGAAGAGTAAGGTAAAATGTATTTAATGCAGGACTTGATACTGCATCCACTTTGAATTTTACTTTTGCAAGAAGCCATGATGTCATGAATCCTTTCGTAATTTATATGGTTACACAGTGCATGTCTGCTATTTGCGTTTTTGGATTCCTCTAATGCATAAATTTCGCACTGTCTTAATAATTTTTTTTTTTTTTTTACCCAAAAGTAAAAATGAGAATTGTATGAGTGCCTGATTGTAACAAGATTATGGATCAAATGTAATAAGAAAATGATGGAATACACCATATGCTACATGGTATGTTTTTAAGTTAAATAAAGGAAAAAGTTGATGTACAGTAGCAAAATTTGACCTGACATTTGGGAGATGCAAGACTCGGCTAAACTTTGCCTATTCTTTCTTATAATTTTTTAGTTTAATGAATTTTACGTATAGTGTATATGGAGATATATTTCTTACAGCAGTCTTGTAATACAGTGGATATTAGAGTTGTATGATAACTTGATTTAAAAGGAGGAAGTAGTAATTATGTTCCATTTTTTTTTATAAATTTAAAATCTGAAGGAAGAGATACTGTGGGAAGTTAGGAAAAGAGGCTTTTGTTCAAATCTTATGTAGAAAAATATTACTGAACTTTCGTTAAAGGCTTTAGCTATGATTACGGACCCGTACCGCAACAATAACATTTTATTAATTCGGTCAACAGTCCTATACACTTATCTAGCTTTTGCTACCATGGTTCATGCACAAATATACTTTAGCGATACCAAAAAGACCACGGTCAATTCTGACCAGCGTTTTATGTTAATTTTTGGTTTCTGAGCAGTTTTAAGAAGTAATTTTCGACTACAAGCGTTCAAAACCAAATACTCAAGTCGAAACACAGTAGAGGAAGCAACCTTATCTGTAATCAGTGTATAATGAATACGTCTCTTTTGCCTTTATCTAAAGTTGTTGGACAAAAAATTTCCTTTTATTATATCTTATCTCAGATGTAGTAGTTAAGACTTAATATTTGGCACCATGGTTCAGTTAACCCAGTGCATGCTCTGAAACTTTTCATGCCTCTTATCATCCTTTGCATTCAGCTTCCCTGATTCAGCCATCCACGTAGTACAAATTATTTGGTTGATTCCAACAGTATTGCCTTTTCTAGTTGTTGAGCATTTCAAAGTTTATTGGTTACATCATAATTGTTGTTCTTATTTGTATTTTTTTCATGGTTATGGGTCATGCATACTTAAGTCTTTACTCCTGTAGTTTTTTTTTTCCGTGCTGGGCTGCTTTTCCTGTTGGAGCCCCTTAAGCTTGTAGCATTGTGCTTTCCCGACTTCGGTAGCCGTTTGGCTAGTAATAATTTCACATATGATAATGATAAGAGATTTTAAAGATTTCCATTAGGGGAATATATTTAATTTTCGTGATACTTGGTGGATGGCAATATTCCCCGAGTTTTGTTTGCCTTTTTGCCAAACAATTTAAGGGACCAGAAATGGTTTTATAGTGTTTTGTATTAACTCAAAAAGTCTTAATTTTCTCAGAATTAGGTAAATGACGGTTTTATCCTGACTTGGGCTGTTTTGTCCATGTTTCACAAGTTTTGAAAAGGAGGAATGATGCTTAATTCGTGTTTCATAGATTGAGAACGATCATAACATAATTCTAGTTAGATTATTTTGCATAATTAAGAGCCCACAAATAGAACACGACTCCCGATAATTGAGAAATAGTTTATGGTCCAGGGCACTTTACATAAGTATGTATTGAGTGAAGTTATTTGAATACTTATACAAGAATACATGGTTCAGTTACCACCTAAGCTCCATTTGTGTGTGTGCGATTATCATCATTGTTGGAAATACTGAAACTGGTACTTTACATATGTGCCACACTGACCAGTTGCGTGTATTCATGTAGTTATGCGTGATAAGGAAATGTACTGTACGTTGTTTTGGATCTCTCTCTCTCTCTCTCTCTCTCTCTCTCTCTCTCTCTCTCTCTCTCTCTCTCTCTCTCTGATTTTCCATTATTTTTCGCCGTCAAAGTTCTTTCCCTTGGCCTACTTTTCCCCTCGCATTCTTTGGTTATCTACCATTTTCTCCTTTTAACGTTTATTTGCTTGGACCTCCAGTGTGACCCCTCTCAATTTATCAGTCGATTAAATTTACTTCTTCGTTTGGTGAAGTGACTCTCTCTCTCTCTCTCTCTCTCTCTCTCTCTCTCTCTCTCTCTCTCTCTCTCTCTCTGATTTTTTATGCTAAAGAAAGAATAAACACTTCCATATTTTTTTTCGTCTTCATGTGGTTTGTTTATCCTGATGAGAGGCTTCCATGCTTCTTCATCAATTTACCGTACGTCATGTACGTTCCCTCTTCTGTTTGTCGTTCCAACTTTTCCGAGTTGTCTTCGTGGAACGGGAAGACAGATATCCGTGGGCACTTAGGCCCCTTTGACCCGTGTGGTTGCAGGTGTTGACGGCTGAACTCCAAATTTAGGGAAATTGGCGCCGATGAGTTGCTGTGCCGTTTGCTGGTGGGGAAAGTCGTGATCATTAAAGGGGGAATAAGGTGCTGGGATTGGATCTGGGGAGAGAGAGAGAGAGAGAGAGAGAGAGAGAGAGAGAGAGAGAGAGAGAGAGAGAGAGAGAAGGTTGGGTTACTGCATGGTCTGTCCCTAGTCTCGTATATAAGAATACTATGTATTTGCACACTATATATATATATATATATATATATATATATATATATATATATATATATATATATATAATATATATATATATATTATATATATATATATATATATCATCTAACCAATATTTGTGCGGCGTTGAGTTTGTGTACTCATGTAAAGTACTTCTTCCCTAAAGATTTCTGCACGTGGCTTCAAGTATCTACCGTTTTAAATTTCCAAGTTGGCCAGAGAACTGGATTAAAGAGCAGGTTGAGGAGTTGAACGAACTCGCTATTATATGTATGGGTTACAAATGAAAAGCAACTTAAGATAATAAACTAACTTTCATGAGAAATGAAAGGCTAAGTGGAATGTACTTCTGGAACACTTGTACCTCTGAACGCTCTTGTACTTTTGAAGCATGTGGAAAGTACAAACGGGTTCATTGTGCGCTGATGTTTTAATGATGTCTTTAGTTTTAGTTATATAGGGAAGCTTATAGGGGTGTTAAATTCTGACTTATCTCCAGATGCTCGTTCTTTTTTAGAAATTTGCTTTCTTGCTCGGTAATTATTTTTATATTTTAAGATGTTGGGAAAAGATGACGTCACGGCTCTATGACGCAATTTTAATTGTGTGGGAGGTACAGGTAGTTGTACTGGCCGTGGTGGGATACTGGACGTAGTGAACTAATGGGTTGTGTCGTAAACAGTAAGATTCGTCGACCGGTTGATCGCTGAAATGTTGTGAATTAAGCGCTGTTTTTAATTTTTAAGGTTCGTTTTCTCAGAAATTGTTATATAGAAAATTTTTAAAGTTTAGGCCTGGTCCTCTCTCTCTCTCTCTCTCTCTCTCTCTCTCTCTCTCTCTCTCTCTCTCTCTCTCTCTCTCTTTTCGTCAGGAATGTTATGGCGAAGATGTTTCCCTGAAAAATCATGTTTTTCCCAACTCCAATGGAGATGTATTGGTGGAATTCGTTGAAACATTGACTCAACTCCAGTCTTTTATCATTTATATTTCTTGGCTGTTTTTCGTTGGTATTTATTTTGGAGATAATTCCCTTTTTCGAGATAGGTGAAAGTCGGAAGAATCCTTAAATGTTTGGTCCTATAAAGGAAGAGGCTTATTCTTGTATACTTCTTCCTTGTTGTGTTTGTGTATTTTTTTTTACAAAGAAATGTCAAGGGATGAAATAACACAGGAAAAGGTTACCGTAGCTTTATTAATTTTTGTATGTTCCTCTGCTTTTGCCGAATTTCGAATGAAATATGTTAGTCTTTATAAGACCTTTTATAGCAAGAGTTGAAGCTCCACCATTCTGTCGAAAGTTTGTCGTTTCGCTTTAGTCTTGCTTGGTACTTAGTAAGAACCTCCCCCCCCCCCCCTTCTCTCTCTCTCTCTCTCTCTCTCTCTCAGACACTCTGTTACAAGATTAACACAGATACGATATATATATAGTATGTATATACATGTATGTATGCATGTATGTATGTATTTATTTGATTTGGCCTCGTTAAAATTTGGAGGTTACGGGAAATCTCACTATTGCGTTTTTCATAGTCAGTAAACCGTTATTGTTTCCCCTCTAGGAATCTTTAATACCAGGCGGGGGTCTGGTGGCTAGGGAGCCGGTCCTTGGAGTCGGTAGCTGACCCTCCCCCCTCCCCCCCTCCCCAAACCCTCCCCCAGCCCTACTGTTGTCCTGAATTACAGAAAATTGGTGTTGGTTAGCTTTGTGCCTCCATGTTTTTCCAGTACCTTAATTAGTTCCACTTTCGTTAACCTTCGGGGCACGTTTCTGTTGTTGGAAAGGAAGCGAGCGCGATTCGGCTCGTGTATTACGCCGTGGTTGACGGAAAGAGACGTTTTCGGTGCGGGGCCGGGGTGGGGGCCGTTTGAGGGGTACTACGCAATCCTCCCTCTTTCCTCTTATTGCACATAATTATCTCATGTGATTATGAATATTGATTAAAGATCGCGGGTTATTTATTTTCGTTTTAGGTATCAGTCACTTTTTCCTCTGAAGTTTTTAGATGATACGGCGCTGCCCGACAGAATCAGGCTTCCTGACTTTGTGGTTTATCCCCACTTAAAGAACCTGTAAGTTAACCGGAAAATTTTCCGTGTTTTTTATTTTTTTATTTTTTTATTTTATAGGTATTTATATACGTACACGCGTTAATCGAAATATTATTGAACATTGACGAAGTAATCGTATATGCTGTTTGTGTGTGTGTGTGTGTGTTTTACTTTTTTATATTGCAAAATATTGTTACGAACAGTCTTGGACTGCCTGTAATATAAGGGCTTTGCTGTTTCCAGTAGCTAGTATCGGACTTGGTTTGCATTTAAACCTCAAAGGAATAGGGTGGTGTATGGTGAATGTATTTATTTTTCCTTTATTTTTCACCTTTATCCTCATACAGTATTAGGCTGTGATTGAAGGATACGATATATTTAGGTAGCATGTTTCTCTTTAATTCGTAACACTGATCGGATGGGTCCGTTTACCTTGAGCTTAGTGATTTTTGTATCCCCTACAAAGTAAGTGGTTCTCGAAACGACCAGGTTCAGCTTTGCGAAAGTTAATTGCTTCCTTGATTTTCTTTGCTACCCACTTCTTCTCTCTCTGCCATGAATGCGTTAATGTTTCAATGAGCCACGTTTGAAGACATTATTGAAGGAAAAAGAAAGTGGGCCAGTAGCAGTGCTCAGAGGCGTAGGGTGGCTTGTCTGTGTTTGTATCTGAAGATGTTTGTAATTACCGACGAAGAGGTCAGAGGGCGCTGACGACATTTTTTTTTTATCTTGTTTACATTGTTGTGTTGCTGTTTTCTGGTATTTGTGCTACTGTGCTTTTCCCGGATGACTTGCTGGAATTAAGAACACGGGCTGTGTTTTTCTATTGTGGTTCCGGTTCACTTTGATTCAGTGGCCTGTATTTTTACAGGATGCTCATAGGAGAAGAGCTCATGCTAGCGTGTGACCAGCTAACCTGGTAACAGTCTCTATTTGTTTTGTTTCAGCTGTATTGTTGTTTATGCCATTGTTTGCTCAACCCATTTCAAGTGTGGAATGAGGTTAAATAGAAAATTCTCTCGCTCTCTCTTTCTCCCTCACACACATACACACACACGCGCGCACACTCACGCGCGCGTGAGCACACATGCATTTGGTTTCACTGATACCATAGTAACGGCAGACAACAGATGGGGAAGACGGATAGGACCTTGAGGGAATACTCTTGGTAGCAACGTTGTTATTCCGTCATTAACTAATTATGCGACCATTTCAGAATTTCATGTTCAGCAGAAATTACCCGTTTTGAAAGTTAATCTCTCATTTTCCTCAGTTTTAATGTTTTTTTTATTACTTTCCATTTCTTGTTGATCTGTTTTTTTTTTCTTTTGACAGAGGGGAAATTGTGTTGTACTGAAAAAACTTAAAAACCTGTTAAGTTTTTCACTTTCAACAAAAGCAGTCTCGCAATAAATAAATTATTTTCACTCAAAAACGAGATGGGACACAAAAGAAAGTCCCTCATTGTTTGTTTTCCCCTCCATTGCATTGTCTATTTTTGTCATATTCATTCGTACACCATGTGGAGGCGAGCGCATACCTTGGGGGGCTCCCTTCGTAATTGTGCCCGCCTCTAAACAGTGCCCTTGAGGGAATAACCCTGCCCTAGGGAAAGATCCGGTGGTCGCTCGCTGCTTGACGTTATTAGAAAGTTGGAAGGACTCTCTCTCTCTCTCTCTCTCTCTCTCTCTCTCTCTCTCTCTCTCATAATCGTCTATATGCGTTGTTGGTTGCGGGACCATTTAGTTTTTTGTTCAGCAATATCCTAATATAACGCTTGAATTCACTTAGTTATTCTTTTATAAAATGGAGAAAAACACACAAACACACATACAACTAACACACACAACACACACACACACACACATATATATATATATATATATATATATATATATGATATATATATAATATTATATATATATATATATATATATATATATGTATATATGTTATATATGTATATAATATACATATATATTATATATATATGTAGATGTATATATATATGATAAAAATAATATATATATATAATATATATATATTATAATATATATGTGGTGTCGTTTGTGTAGTGTGTGTCCGTGTGATATAATATATATATATATATATATATATATATATATATAGTATATATATATATATATAGATATATATATATTAATGTGTGTGTGTGTGTGTAATGTGTGGTGTGTGTATATAAATATATATATATATATATCCATATATATATATTATATATATATATATATAAAATATATTCCTTCAGTAGATACTTTATCCATATTTTTTCCCTTCTTCAAAATGACTCTGAGTACTATGACAAGCTTGGATACGTTTACCTGAAAAGAATCAAGTCATGACCTTTATTTTACTCAAGGTCTTCTCTTTGTCTGTTCGTGACCTTTAAACTCGGCTGTCAAAAGTAAATTGCCTTCCTTGCGTCAACAGATCTATTTTCCCATATTTTCCTTGGCAGTGGGAATCGGATATTTGAAAATTTCTTCGAGCCTTCCTTTTTTTATGTTTTATTTTCTTTATTTTTTTACTTTAAACGTTATTTGTCGTTTGTACTACTACTACTACCACCACTACTACTACGACTACTGCCACTTCTTTCGTCATCTTGTTGATGTTCTATGATATTTTTGCGATTTATCTTCCATTCTTGACACCTAATATACATTTCCTCCTTTTGGACTCGAGTTTTTTTTACCGCTATTAATGCTAGTAACAGTAGTAATAGCATAATTTTTATTAATGAAAACTTGAAATGTGTACTATCGTGATTTTAGAAAAGTTCACATCTTCCTTTTCGAGTAGTAATCATTACACATTCGTCCCGAACATAGACATAATGGCTCTATATTTATCTGTTGCTCATCAAGGAAGCTTTCAATCCACGTGATCGATGATTTTGACGTTTAGCCTTTAGTTTAGAGAGAGAGAGAGAGAGAGAGAGGAGAGAGAGAGAGAGAGAGAGAGAGAGAGAGAGAGAGAGAGAGAGATTGTGCGTTGTTAATATCACGCTTTACGTTCTTATACTTGTTTGAAAGACAAAATCAGTAATATTCTCAGTGCCGTATTCTACGTAGAGATATAAATAACCTTTTAGCTCTTGACAAAAAATGCTGATGTTGTGGGAGGACCGGACTCATTTTGTTAAATGTGATTTTTTTATTTATTTATTTTATTTATTTATTTTTTTTTTTACTGGAGACCCAACCACGCAGAATCATCCCCTTTTTCCGTGTATCTTTACGTATCTTCACAAGGTGCTAAAATTTGCGCCGTGCCTGACTAGCACCTTCGGTTACAGGAACTGGCGTTCTTGTGTTTTCGTGTTCCATGTGAGAAAATTATGGTGCCCAAGAAGCTGACGGCCGAGTTGCTCTTATCTCGGTATGCCTCGCGGATGTGTAGATGATATAGCAATACTTTTAGTTGAAGAAATCATAATGGAATTTTTTTTTTTTGACAATGTCTCTCTCTCTCTCTCTCTCTCTCTCTCTCTCTCTCTCTCTCTCTCTCTCTCTCTCTCTCTCTCTCGTTTGTGTGATATGTTTGTTGTGTATTTTGTGTGCATGCCTTTACGTGGCTGTTAATTGTTTCATTGAAATATATTGAAACTTTGTTCACCGAAATTTGTTAGTGTTGTTAGACCTGTGTCTTCAAACGTATTCTAATCAGTATTTTAGCTTTTCTCTCTTTTTGTATTTTCATGTTAGCAGCCACATAAGAAAAAAAAATCCTATTTAGAAGCCACAAATCAGGAGCATTGAAATAGTGATTTCCATCTTACCATTTAAGTTTCTTCGTCTCCCAAGATGGATATCGCATTGTGTTGTTACGAAGGCACATAAGTTGCGGTTGCTCTTAGCGGACAGCCTGAATGCCCGCTAAAGGTTCGGGCTACCCAGCGAAGTTCGAAATTTATTGTAGCATACTGGAAGGTTCAGCGCTGCTCACTCTTTGACTGCCCACTCTCTCATTTGTGAGTTGAATTTAATGCCTTCCGAGGATGGTTACAACCACGGAATGTCGTTTTATTAGGTTGACTAGATAAGTGGCTCATGTTGCAAAAAATGAATTAAAAAAGTGGAAAATATTTGTGGTTTCGGACCAAAAGTCCATGAATTATAAGGAAACGTTATATCTAATGGGCCGTGCTCTTTGTGCTTTTCAATACCGAATTTTGTGTTATTTTTCTCGCTACCAGACGTTGCTGTATAAATAATCAACCATGAAAATAGTTGTGAAGTGACTATAAAACGCCAACGCATTGTCAGTGAGCGACATCTTTCGCCCGGCCGTCAGACTGCTCTAGATACCTCGAAATCAGCGATGACAGGACGAGCAGACGAGGCCACCTTATTCAGTAGCCTCTGCCTCAGTACATGTCCATTTCAGGATATTCTTAACTGATAAAGACGACCACCAGAGGCTGGTGGGGAAAAAATGTGGCGTACCGAAATGTCTCAGCCGATTCGCTTACAAGGCCGTCGACAGGTCCAGCCACCCTCTACGGGAGCCGACTACTACCAACAAGACCTAAAGGTCTTGCCTACTACCACTATCTACACCTACGTATTCGCCCCGAAGGGCAGATAGTCCGCCGTCTCTCTTGTAATACGTTTATATACCCAAGGCCAAAGCAAATACCCATTTCTTCCCTTCATCGGATATATATATTGCATTTTCGTGCAGAACTGCATTTGGAATAACAAATTAAATACAGAACAAAACTCCCCTGGAATGTTTCTGTGCACAAGAAAGTAACTTTCTCCCTCTTTCTCATTTAGCATCTTCATCTGTCATCCCACGGTATGTTGTGCGTCGATAATATGAAGACTTAATCTGTCTGACGCTTAGTTTTGACCATGCCTCTGACAACAAGCCCAAATTAATGCAATTTGCAACTGAAGAAGTGTCAGCCGATTACACATATTGGAACGGCAGTGAGGCTGCAGGAAGCAGATAATTATATACTTTGCGGTGGGTGGGGGGTTTTTGGGGACGGGGGTACAAGTTTATTTTTAAGGATGTTCTTTCACTAAGGCTCAGGTCACTCGTCGCTAATTTGCTCAGGCCGTAAATGGCCCAGAGGGCCCCCGCCTTGAGACCTATTAGCCGCCGCCTTAAAGAAGGGCATTGTTGTGCTTGTCATTTTAATCTGACAGCGCCCTAACGGTAAAGCACGTCGGTCTTTCGTGGGTTTTGTAAAGGAGAAATGATCTCCTGTGCTGATAAATCGTGAGGTCTTAGACTTCCTGGTGGAAGAAGACCTTACATCAAGTAGTCTGGACGCTTTAGTTCGTGTCCATTTTTTATGTTTTTTTTTAAATATATATTTAATTATTTTTTACGACGCGTCTGCGCTGCTTCTCGTCACTTGTTTTGGGTCTGTGTTTACTATTTGATTATTTAAGTTGTTTGTTTCATGAATAGTGTTTGATGCATTTCCTTTGGAATAGAAATGGTTTATGTTTATTACGTTGAAAAATTGTATGTGCTTGCTGCTCTGATATGGATCTCATGATAGTTGAATAGATTTATATAATATGTTCATTGCTCTTGAAATTAATGTTTTTTTAACGGTCTAAGACATTTTCCAGGCCGGAATAATTATGATTTGTCTTTTGTGATAGGAAGGTATTCAGTAAATTTATTATGAATAATAGGAAATGAAGGCAGTGAAAATTAATTAAGGGGTGACACTATTTCCTCCCATTTAGGTTTCAACGTAACACCTCGGTAATGTCCTCATATCACTATTGCCTTTGAACAGTTCAGTAATGCTCTTGTATGTCCAGTTTTTCGACGTGCATTGCTGTCGTATCTTAGGCATCTTTTGGTGCATTGCGGTGATAAAAGAATTTTTATGACAGAACCAGAGACATTTAATACGATACCCGATCTGATGTTGCCTTTGTCTCTTCCCGTGATATTCTGCATCTTGTTACAGGGCTAATGTTGGGATCGCAGTCTCATTTGTTTTTATACGTTCACGTGCAACTTCAACTGAAGTCGCTGTTTCTTCTTGTATTTTAGTCATTGCCATTTTTTTCTTCAGAATATACTAAAATCGTTTTCAAAATGTCATGTCCAAGTAAATTTTTTTCGATCTCACACACACACACACGCACACACAAATTGATAGAATCAGATTTCAGTTAAAATATAGAATATTTTTACTGGTGACAGCTTTTGGTGAATGTTACAACGTTTCTATAAGCAGTGTGTGATGGAGGTAATAGCTTTCATGAATCTTGTAAATAATGATTTATTCTCTAAATAAAGTTTAATTACACTAGCGTACTACACTTTTTTTTTTTTTGTCAAGAAACAGCATTTTAAGAAACTATTGTTGTGTATTTTAAAATGAAAAATGAAAATCAGTTTTAGATTTGGGCATTTCGGATTTTGAAGTGTAGTTAGGTTTATGGTTACGGTAAATGTTGCATTACTGCAATAGTTTCCAGCAAAGAAGAGTTAGAAGCGTCCAGATAAGGAAAATGTTTATAGGTTGTTGACTGTGTTGTATTAAAGGCTTAACTTCCCAGTGTCAGTGTTATAGAGGTGACTTAATGTTTATAATCTAAAGATCAGCATTTTCGTAAACTTATCCGTTAGATCACCACTTGGAGATTTCAAGCATTTTCCTATTGATTGAATAATTTAGATTTATTCGTTGTGTTGAAACTTATGGATTATGTATTTAGTTTACCTATTTAAGAAGCATTCAGCTGGTTTGCTCATAGAGTTGGCGGCTGTATGGCATCTTGCATTGTTATTCCATTGCCGTCTTCAGCTTTTCTTTATTAGGAACCATGAAGGGATCCTTCCTTGAGTGATTACAATGGGAAGTGTATCTGTTTGTGTTCAGGGTTAAGAAAAAAATTATTGCTCTCTCTCTCTCTCTCTCTCTCTCTCTCTCTCTCTCTCTCTCTCTCTCTCTCTCTCTCTCTCACGTGTAAGTCACATTTCGTTGTTTGACTCTTCGTCGCAACGTTAGAGTTGCTGCTCTTCTTCTGATAACGCAGCTTATCGTAGTGTTTCTTGTATTCGTACGTATTTATTGTACTTTCGTCCTTCTTGTGAATATCGAATGTCTTAGTAGCACGAATTAGGAGGCTGTTTTATTTTGGAATTCTCTCTCTAATTCTGTCTTCCCATTTCTGTTACCTTCCCTCTTAAGAGGCGATAGACAGCCTTTCATTAGTTTTTGTAACAAATACTTGATTTTAGCGTATATTGTGTAATAGTGGAAAAATTTGTCATTGTTTCTTAGAATCCTTTGCGAAGATAATGCAATGCAACTTTGTTAGAAAGTCTGTTATAGCCGTGGTTTAGAATTAAATATTTAGAAATTTAATCACAGATATATCCATCTAATTGCAGCCAAGAACGATTTAAAAGAAGATATAGATTTTTAAATCGTTAGTTTTGAATAGTTTTACTAAGGGAAAACATCCCAAATAACTTCAGTCGCCAGCGACGATTCACGGCGTTATTCTGTCACCATATGTCTGCTCTATTCTCTAAATCCCCATCCAAAGAATGGTGTTGGATATCAAGAGCCCCTCCTGTGCTCGCCTCCCTTCGTAACCCGCTTTTTAACGTTTAAAAGGTTGGCTGGCTGTCGCCAGCTTCTTTCTCCTTTGGTGCCTCGTGCCTCGATTACGCAACGTTTTCTTGGCTGCTTATAGAACTGGTTTCAAAACGGGATATTATATAGATATATATAATATTATATATATATATAATAATATATATATATATATATGATATATATATATTATATATATATATAAATAAGGATATGAGCCACGAAGGAAAAATAAACGGAGTATCTGCGAGGCCTTTCGACGTAAAGGACGTTTAACGTCGAAAGGTCTCGCAGATACTCCTTCGTTTATTTTTCCTTCGTGGCATATATCTTTATTTATGGATTTATCACGTTCCTAACTTTCGTGATTCAGTTATACACACACACACACACACACACACACACACATATATATATATATATATATATATATATGTGTGTGTGTGTGTGTGTGTGTGTGTGTGTGTGTCAGTGTCAGCGTCAGCGTCAGCGTCAGCGTCAGCGATACGTGCGTTTGTACGCCAAAGTTCAGCGGATTTTTATACGGTTTTGAATTGTGACATGGGTAGCATTTTCTATTTACATGCTTATGAAGATATTTACTTCTGATCTTCCATCTCCCCGAAGATGGTGTCTCTTGCGGTAAGTCAGATGAGATGTATACTGGTAATGTTCCAATTAGCATGGAAGCAATGAATTTATCATTTTCGATATGATGTTGATTGAGGAAGCCGCCAAAGCTGGCTTATATGGAAATCTGCGCGATCAGCATCGTCTAGACCAGTAATCCAAATTATATGATCTCGTTAAATCTGATGGATTTTACGAGTGGCTGGTTTTATTTATAGACCAAGGTTCGTATAAAAATATGTTTATTTTTTCACTACTTCGCTTTCCGCCTAATCAAACACGTCTACCAGTGATTGCGTTTCGTGTCTGACGATTGTAATTTAGCTCCTAACTGCCGATGCTGCTCATCTTATAGAACGAGAACATCGTCGTAGAAGGCGAGAAAGTGGCCCATAAACAAGTTGATTTTTCTTCTGTCGATGGATTTTTATCGGTATTTTATATTTTTATTTGTATGTGTGTGTGTGTGTGGGTTCTTTTCAGGCACTGAACGGAACCAGTGGGGAGGGAAGCCGGTTGGAAGGGGAGTGAGGTGTTAGCTCTTTTATCCGGTGACTGAGGGTATTCCTTTTGAGTAAGGTGTAGGGATAAGCTTCTCGGCTGTTTTTGGGTGGTGAAGGTTACGTCCCGTCTCTAGGTATATGACTACCCCTTCCTCCCCATACTCCTCCTCCCCCCAATCCTCCCTTATACATCTAACCTTACCAACGTCGTCTGCTAACTCCCACGCCTCTTCCTTCATCCATCCATCCAATCACCCCCCCTCCCCCCCACCTGTACCATCCTCCAATTTATCACATTTGTTTTATGCCATAATCAGTGATGCATAGCACCTCTGTCCATTATTCTGTTCTTTTTGGCTATCTTTCAAGGTACTAAAATCAAATCGACTCCAGAGCTTCGTATGTATGGTCGAATCTCATGAATCACGTCCCGCTGTCTCGTTCACAGTTGAATATGATATCGGAATGCACCATACGTGATGCTTTTCGAATTATGATGATCATTTCTGAGTTAATCTTTCATGATAATTTTCCAATGAATAATACAGTGTTCATTTACCTGTCGTATTTTATTCCGAGAGGAGATTAACGTGCATATGTATATTGTTTGCTTTGTCTGTTTTCGAAGGACAGCCTCAGAAATTGGTGGAAAACAAGTGATCTCTTTCCAATTTTTGGTTCTTTTGTGTCTGCTCAAGATGTCCTGGCTAGAGGTTCTATTGGAAGCGACAGAATTTTTGCGTAATGAAAACGAGTTATGTTTTTAATGCTCTGCATAAGCATGCAGAATGAAGGCCCCATGGGGCGAGTTTTTAATGGTACCTACATGACGTCTGTTAGGTCAGGATAGGTCTCGAAGCTTGTATGTATATACAAGTTATTTTTTAATGTCACTAGACTTGAGAAGAATCGTATAGGAAGGGTTAAATATACGGAATGTGGAGCTTCCACATTCGGGAAATTGAATTCATTCAAGAGTTGGAACGATACCATTTCTGCAGTCAGCAACACCTATTTTACACTCTAGTAATTAACGGTATTTCTTTTCATACTATTTGTCACTGTCGACGGTATTTTTGGTACTATTTGAATCTCGCATTTTCAGTCAACATTGTAAGAAATAGCTTCATTCAGGGAAGCGGTAAAGTATTTTATTTTAGTAAGGCTGGATCATGTCAATATTTGACTGCGAAATTTACATTGATAGGGGGAAATTTAATGGAGTACTTTGTTGTCATGTCTGAAACACGTAATGGAATGTAGCCGTTGTCTTTCATATCCTTTTGATTTCTTTGGACTTCGGAACTCGTATTTTAATTCCCCAGCACTTCCAAATGTAGGTATTTCGGAAACTTTGGGGTTTGTGGTGGTTGTTTCTTCCTTATTATAACATCTCATAAAAGCAAAGTAGCCATTCCTGCCGTTCACAAAAAGGGATCGCTATCGGGGTTATTTTATAAAGCACTCGTTTTCGATCTTTTCTTCTTCAAGCAGTTGCTTTTTGGGAATATGAGTTTGCCTGTGGAGTAACAGATGATTAATTGTTGCTTTTACCCTGTCACGGAATTTAGTGGTGTGACTTCTTCAAGGAAATGCATTGAGTACGCTTTGATTTATTTTGTTATTACTGTCCAAAGTTTATTTTCTTCGTTAACGGGGAAGTTTGAGACGCCAGGTAGACTTGGAATTGAGTTACTTTTGGTGTTACAATTATCATCTTTGTTGTTGTGGATAAAATATACTCTTTGTTGCATTTTATTATAATTAACAATTGTCAACATTGCATTGAAAGAAGACGGTTGCATAGTATAAGGAATACAAGGTCGAGTCTACATTTGTGTGCGCACTTCAGCGTCGTTCATTGAGATTTGCATGGTGTACAATAGAGTATAGTGAAAAATAAAGGGTTTATGTTGTTGGCTTGTTAGAATCGACTTTTCATCTAATTAGCGTCATGCATATTGCATGGAAACTTCAATGTTAACTGGCAAGCATGTTTACCAAAATGTCATAGCGGGCAAGCACAGAGAACATTGTTTACTGTTTTGATGCTTGTAAGGGTCATGCAATCAGGAGATAGTCGGCTGATTAGGACATTGTTAATGAACAATGCAGCTCGTCTTATCTTTACGACAATTGACTAGCCCTTGGACTTGGATTTGCCGTGGCATAGGCGGCCGTTTATTTACATGGTATCTGCAGTGACTCCATTGTGATGTATGGGGCATTGGTGTAGCCCTTTTTAGGGAGACCAGTTGCCGGGAAATGCTTTTAGGTCCCGATAAGAGCTGGTGGATGGTGGCCTCTGGCGAGCTGCCCAGCCAAAGCATCATCTTCAGCTTTGCAGACGTTTTTCCAGGACTGTATTCCCGACTGCTTGGCGGCGCCAGGCACAATTTGCAGGGTTGCTGGGAGGAGGAGGAGGAGGAGGAGGAAGAATTTCCGCTTATTTTTTCTTCCCAAGGTCACCTTCTCAGATGGGTCTGGTTTATCATTTTTTTATGTGAATTTCTCTCTCTCTCTCTCTCTCTCTCTCTCTCTCCTCTCTCTCTCTCTCTCTCTCTCTGCATCTGCACATGTACATAGTGCATATATACCTTGTTGCGTATAGATAAATGTGTGGATGTGAACTAATCTTAATTTGGTAAGGGAAATTCCAAATAAGGTACATTGCTTGAATCTGTAAGTGTAATGTCTGCGATAATAAAAATTATTATTAATTTCGTCTTTTGATCGGTTCTTCCTATACATTTATAAACTTTTCAACCATTTTTTTACATTAATAAAAACACAAGTAATGGCAGAAAATAAATAAATATGTAATCATAAGATCGAGTTCAAATGAGTTCAAATTGCTGTTTTTTTTTTTTTAAACTGAATCAAAGTTAAAGGAGTATCTGTAACCTGTTTTTGTTTATGATTGTACTCTTGAAACATATTTACCTTACCTATTACTCGTAAGTATGTTATGCATAAAATATTAGTGTTGTCTTACCATGGAGTATTTGTAGGCAAGAAATCGCTGAATGTTGTCAGGAGAAAAAAGAAAAAACCTAATTAGGATTTTGTCATTATTTTAGAAAATCTGTTTCCTAGGTTAATGACCACAGTAGCAGTAACCCCATTGTTTAGTGTTAAATCTCTCTCTCTCTCTCTCTCTCTCTCTCTCTCTCTCTCTCTCTCTCGTTATGTCACCTTATCATCGTTTTATTCTCTTTTTATCCTCAAACCTTGCGGTTGTTCGTTACGTCAGCTGTTGCGGAGAGAACCGAGTCCCAGGTTAAATCGGTGTACATTCCTCTTCCCCTCTTCTTAACTTGTTAAGTGTTTTTCATTGCTGCTTCTCCCTCCTTTCTTCGTCATTCTGTCTTGCATATTTTTTATTTATTGTGATGCCGTTTTTCCTCCTCGTTCTATGTTAAGCGTTTTCTGTTCTCTTTCTTGGCCCTCTTTTTCCCTTGATTGTATATATTGCATGGAGTTTAGCAGCTTCTTTTTGTGTGTGTGTGTGTGTGTTTTAAACCTGTTTCTTAGCGATAGCATTTTCTGGTCACCTCTGTTATATTCTTGATTACTTTCCTTTGTTAACTTTACTTTTTTCCTTAGCTTATTAAAAGGAATGTTGCCGCTTTCTTGCTCCTCTTTTAGTATTTTCGCCAAGTAATTTTGGAGAAAGATGTTCGACTGGGCGTTGATCAGATTATTGGGAGGTGTGATCTGATCTTGAAGATGTTCTGGGAAATTATCAGAAAACAAACACTTTTATTTTTGTGTTTTGTTGCTCTGTTTTGTCGCACGCCCGAGTTTCCTGGTAAAGTAATATAAGTGCATTTGGCTTTTTATTTTTTCTTCGGGTGATAATGGTGTTTTTATGTTTACTGATTATTTTAATGGCTTTTGATTCTTCGATGGCCCAGTTTTTTATACGATAAAGGCAATCTGTATCTGTAGTTATTGTTATACGATACAATTGTGAAGAATCTCAGCTTTTGTATATTCGGCGGCGTACTGATAGTAAATACTTCGTGCTTCAGTCTGGTCCCTCGTTTATTTACGTGTTTTATGCCTGAATACTTATTTATATTTCATTGTTTCAATTTTGTAAATTGCAACGTTAAGCAACCAAGCCTTATAGTACACTATTGCCACCGACAAAGCACGAATTGTTGGTTCTTGTTGATTAAGAAAAGTCCCTACTTTCAAAACAGTCGTCTTAAAAAGGAACTTGAAATTCTAGCTATTAAAGCCATTCTTTGATTTTCGTTGTTTCTTGTTTTAGAACAGTGATGTCTGATTCTGATAAGCGGTGCTTTTGACCTTGATTACAGTCTAGATGACTGATCATATTCTTGTTAGTGGGAAATCACTTTGATGAGAACGAGGAACCCAACATTTTCCTTGAAAACAAAAAGAATATGATAATGCGATAACTTCCTACCGATAAGATAATTTTACCCGTCAAGCTGGCTTTTTATGGGCATACATTTTTATGACATGATATTGGATGTAGTTTAGATTATTACGTGAATTCTTTTTATTTTTATTTTTATACTGGTTTGTTTATGGTTTGAACATACTAATTTCTTTAGCATTGATTCCATTCCTCTGTTCTTTAGCATATGGTATATTGAAATATGTAAGACACATATATGTATATATGTGTATGCATGTGTAGTTAACTCTAGACATAGTATACGATATGGTAGGAAAGTGTTCTATGGTTATTTGGTGGTTTTGGAAGGATTGACGGGAAGGGTTCTGGGTGGGAGGCTCAAGAGGTAGAAGTAGAAAAGGAGACCTGTCGGTCCACCCTTCGAAATCCCGCCTCGGAAGGGGATCAAATGGCTTCAGGACTGGTTTGGTTGGGTGCGCGTGTGTGTGGACGACTTGGAAACGGGGACGGAAATAATAATAATAATGATAATAATAAGGTTTTCAGGACCTTTTTGATACTTAAATCGTTTTTGCTCTTTACATAGTCTTTGGAAAGTAATGCTGTATGTTTCATTACAAAAAAGTTAAAAGTAACTTTACGTGAAACTTGTCAGTAGATAGTTACGATAATCACCATGAAATGATGATATTGCTGTATAGTTTATTCTAAGGCACTGAATGTGCACGTTCTAAGTACAATGTTGCTGTAATCTTACGTGATCTGGTATAACTGACGATAAGTCTCTGAGAGAGAGAGAGAGGAGAGAGAGAGAGAGAAACGAGAGAGAGAGAGAGAGAGAGAGAGAGAGATTGCGTCAGCCATCTCGTATTTCTTACCAGAAGATAGTAACTGGCCTTTAACAGAATGATAACATGTGAAGAATGGCCCTGTGTGTGTGATTTATAATATATATATATATATATATATAGAATATATATATAGATTATATATATAGTAATATTATATATTATCATATATATATATTTATATAACTATATATATATATATTTATAGTATATACCCTACTCTGTCTAGGTACGAACTTATGCGCTTTAGTGTTTAAGGTCTCTGTCGCCTCACTCCCAATCCCAATATTCATAGATTCGAATCCTGGCCTGGGTAGGAACCCTTGAATATCATTCCCTTTAGGTATAGGTTATTTTCAAGGTAAGGGGAATTTAACTTTGTTTTATTTGTGGTTTATTATTCCAAAGTATAAAGTGTCATGTAAAACTGAACACGCATTCATAAACATTTTTACACCTACATTCATATATATATATATATATATATATATATATATATATATATATATATATACATATATATATATATATATATATATATATATATATATATATATATATATATATATATATATATATATATATATAAAATGGTGTGATAACCACCATTCATAAGCATTGAACGCTACGCAGCCACCAAAGCCAGTGCGTTGGACACACTGCTTTGACTTTTACCGAATATACAAAAATGCATTATATATATATATATATATATATATATATATGTGTATTATTTATAATGCATTTGTGTATATTCAGGGAAAGTCGAAGCAGTTTGTCCACCGCACAGGCTTCGGTGGCTGCCATGCGTTCAATGCTAATGAATGGAGGTTATCGCATATCGATGTAAATGTGATGAAATTTAGTCAAATTCTTTACACTTTGCTGAATTTGGTGAATAATGATGAAATCAGCCTTTGTTTTTTGAAAGGTTAAGTTTTAATTTTGACTGAAACCCAGTTTTTATAATTTAAAGAGGACCTCGATAACTTTTTAAATGTCACGGAACCAGCATCCTGTAGTATGTGGGTCAATCTCATTTGATGTGGTTGAGCCCCTCTCCATTTTCTTTGTCTTCTCCATTGTTAACCAAGCCTTGCATAATCTACCCAATGAATCCTTCAGTAAGAAATAAAAATGAGAAATAGATAAAAAAATTTCCTTATCTGGTTGATAATCAAGTATCGGTATGCGTCGATTGTTGTTCGCGTGACCAATTTAAAACATCGTGTGTCAGTTGTAAATTTGAAAAAACTTGGAATAGTCATATTATAGTGAAGTCTACAGACAAAATTCTTATAAATTATGCAGTGGAGATAAAGTACTAATGACATTCAATATCTTTCTCATTTCTTTTTATGTAGTGTCTATCAAACATTCTTTTTTATTTGCCAATTACATTAAGCTCATCTCACCATAACGTTTGAAGCACCCACATAAGTTTTAGGCGAGCATTTGGTAACAGTGGAAGTAATATGACGATAAACATCAGTTAAAAGACATGTGAACATCTCGTGACAAAATCCTGAGAAATGGGTAATTACATAACATGCACCCAGCAGGCCTTGTTTATATCTATGGATTTGTTTCTGTTAATTGACTGGGTTCATGGCCTAAGTATGAGTCTTCTTGAAATAACATTTCTCATGTACACAATGGGCTGTTCCATTGGAAGTTGACTGTCGAAAAGGGAGTGGTAAAAGTTAACACAACCTGTCAAAGACTTAAAGCTTCACGTTACTGTACGCTGTTCCGGCAGGTGCACAGACTAGTTGCTTACCTGTTGTACTGCTCTGAACTGTTTTCGGAAATGAATCTCCATTTCACTCCGAATGAAATCTGTTAATCTGTTGAGTGATAATAACCATCTTTCACATTCTGCTGCTTGTGTTGTGAATTTTGTCGAATGCAATTGAGGAAGATTTTCGTTTGTCCACGTAACACCTGTCGGGAAAAAGGGTAGCGCGTCACCCCTCCTGCACATGAGGAGGCGCGGCGAGGGCTAGCAGCCTAAGCACGGGAAGAACAACCACCAGGCCGTAGTGTGGCTGATGCCGGCTTCGCGAGTGGAGTCGCATCGTTTTGCCATCGGAGTCCTCTCGCGTCTTATCCGCGGTGTTTTTGATATCGTACGCTCTCCGAATCAAACTTTTTAACGTGTACCGTAGAGGGTATTCTTTATGTGAAAAAGGGGAGTGTTCTTGGGGCCCAATTGTGCATTGGAAAAGTTCGACAAGCGTCTTACATTTGCGAGGTTCTCAGTTACACCTGTGGCAATGTTACCAGAGGATGTTGACTTGCAAAGTGTTGTGTGTGTGTGTGCGCGTGTGTGCGTGTGCGTGTCGCAATGTGTGTGTATTTTGATGTCGAATGCAGACTCTGCAGCAGCCACCTCGCGAAAAGGCCTTGAAAATTTCATTTTCTGTGTATTGTAACCGGCATTGTAATTCTGAAATGGAGAAAGCTAAAGAGCTGGGCATTGGAACGTATTTTAAGCAAACTGTCATATCAACGGGTGTAATGATGTATGCCGGAGCAAAGGATGTTATTGGATTTTATGAGATGAAGTGATTGAATTTTACCTGGAGTACGTTGAACATAGTGTTGTTTTTGTAGTGGGAGTTGCAATTCGTGTTTTCCTCCATGTTTTCTTCGAACTGGTATGTTTATAGCTCAGATTTTGAAATAGAAATTTGCTTGCTGAAATAAAGGTAACAGGCAAGCGTAGATGTGATGAAGTGTGCTGACTCTTTTTCTATTTTACTGGAGGTTGCAAACAAATAAAAGACGAAACAGCAAAATAATTCACTTGTAATTTGTTGTGAACAAAGAAATATTACAAGTCATTTTTCGTAACGTCTTTTGACATATGTTGATATCTATAAACAAGTGCAGTTTGGAATATTGACGGTAGACTTCTCTAATTTCTTATTTCAGTCCTTATCAGTCTGAACTTGCGACCTATTAAAGAAAGGGTCTTGCATCTTATCTACTAAGATCGTGTTGTCGGGGGTAATACCTTACACGGTCAAGAGAACGTGTTTGGAATTGAGGTGTCCTCCAGTATTTAAATGAACCGTTAAAAAAGTGACCACTTGTGTTACAGTGATGTCTGTTGTTAGGTTATTATTCTGTTTCTCCTTTATATCTTAGATAGTTAATAAGATGCCCGTTTGTAAGCAACACTTATGGAATTTTTTAATCCTTCTTAAATCTTTCCACCGGTTCATTTAGGTCATTTTTTTGTCATGAAGGACGACGTTTCTTGAATATAAATTGACGTCATTATTACAGGTAAGACGGCAGTCTTTTCTGCCCGCATTGTCGGTTTTGGGTACATTTTGGTAAGGCGGATAAGAAAATGATTAGAATGAATCATTACTTAACTGTTTGAATGAGAGAGAGAGAGAGAGAGAGAGAGAGAGAGAGAGAGAGAGAGAGAGAGAGAGAGAGAGAGCGCTTAGTTCGTGGATCATTTTATGAATTGCGTTGAATTCCCTTGTATTTTCACCGCCAAATGTCCTTGTAAAACCTCTTTTTGATGTGCCGGCGCTGAAAATTCCATTGGAGGTACTATTTTGTGCGAGGTGTAGAAAACGTTTGAATTTATGATCAGATGCTCTGGCATTTATAATTGTAACATAGATGGACTATATTGAAGCGCTGTGGTGTATTTTACCCTGTACAAGTGTCAATAACTTTTCAGATTTGTAGCAACCATAAGATGTACGTTTATTTTGGTTATATTTTATTTTTTTCACTTGCTTTTTAGGCAGAAACATTGTGTTGAAAGATTCACATTCCAAGTAATAAGAAAGCAGTATTTTTCCCGCTCAGTAAGAAGGCAGTATTTTCCCCGCTGAGGTTGAATGCAGTAATTTTTCCCGCTTAAATGACGGTGATAGATAGCATCAGGAAAGTTTGTAGCTTCGCTCAAAAAAATTTGTAGTCTTTGCCGCCGAGAGGATTAATGAAAGATTCAAATAAAGTCGCATTGTTGTGACTGATGCAACAAACTTATGATTCTTTAGATCGGCATCGTCATGTTTTGTTTATTTTACGTTTCATTAAACTGTCCTCATCATCTTTTCATTTTTTGAGATCCACAAAATATGATTTGCCCTATTTGTTTTTGTGTTACACTTACAGGAATATTGTTTTCTTTAGGTAAATTCTTTCTCTATGTCATAATTTTAGTTTTTAATGCTATCTTGCATAACTGAAGTTTTCCCGTGTTTTCATTTATGATTATTTCTGTGCATTCATATCTTTGTTCCTTTTAGATTCCATTAATCTAAACATTTATTTACACAAATATCATCAGGAAGCGAAGCTGTTTTGCGTGTTTTTCAACGTCGACTTGCTGATTTCAGCATAAATTCATATTTTGAATGTGAATTTTCAATAGATTTTTCAGGGCAATAGAGTCAAGTATATTGGTTATTGACTTTTCGTACGTGTTATATTTTCACTTCATTAATTAATCATTAGGTGGACGCATTAAAGAGATTTGGACATATAGAGATTTAGACCTATTAAAGAGGAAATTTGAAAAATGTTCATATAAATGGAAGCTTGAAGTTGTAGGTTTGTGTAGATGGTATTAGAGTTTGATTGGCTGAGGATTAGGTTGAAGAGAAAAACGTTGGTTGAAAGGCTTTTAAACTTTAAATGGGATGAAGGTACAGCATTTCAGTATTTGGCCTACTTCGAGGTAAAGTTCTTTTTATAGTTTGTTCATTTTATTTTACTGCGTTACTTTCCCGATTACTTTTTCCTTGCTATTTTTGTTCTCGTGTTTCTTTTATGTACTGGGCTGTCTTCCCCATGTGTCACTTGGCCTTGTCGCATTCGTGTTCTCCAACGCGTGTTGAAGTTTTGCTCTTTCAGTAACAACAAAGAAATTCGGCTGTCGTCGGAAAAGGAGACTTCGTCCCATAGATGCTTGTTTCTCCGGTTTTGTCCAAATTGTTCCAAAAGGAAAGGATGATTATGGGTTATGCGGGCAAATGTTCGAGGCCTCTCTCTCTCTCTCTCTCTCTCTCTCTCTCTCTCTCTCTCTCTCTCTCTCTCTCTCTCTCTCTCTCTCGACAGCGGAAACCGTTACGAACTGTCTTCTCCTCCCAGGCCCTTCATCCTGTTTCGGCATTTCTGCTTTATCCCTTAGCGAGGTTTTGGAAGGGTGAAGGTCCGGGTCTTTATTTTCGTAGGTTTCCCTTGAAATTAATTACCTGGATAGAATGTCTCTATTTTCCTATATATCTTATTGTTATTTTGTTCAATTTTGAGATAAAGGTATGATTTGAGTGAACGAGTCAATATGCATTCTTGCGCATAATTCATACATTTAATATATTCGTGTTTTTCCCTGTAACTAAGTTTAACCTTTTTTTTTGAATTTCACGTGGCCTTCTTAAACTGGATCATGAAGTACCTTTACAGGTTAATCACGATTTTTATTTTATTTGTTTTTTATTTTACATGTTTTTGGAGTACTATTAAGATGTATCTATAAGTAACCTAGACCTGTAACGAAAACTGCGTAGCGGCTGACCGTGTCATCGTAACCTACGTGTGCGCGTGGGCATGTTTCGATGGAGGGGCCAGAATGGCGTATCTGTGTAGGTAGGTGGGCCTGCAACAGCAGGTATATAGATGACGTAATCCTTTGCAACGTCCCCTCCCCTCTCTATCTTTTCATCCCCCTGGAATGCTCATTCGACCTTATGCTCCTTACACGGAGGATTTTGTGTGAGCGTAACCTGCAATGGCTCCTAAAGGACGGTTAAACTAATGCTGTTGTGCTCAGAGAGATAAAAACGTATTAGACGCCATTTGCGGTGTTAAGTAAGGTCTTTTACATGGGATATTGTGGTGGGTACATGTTGCTTTTGAATAAAAGGATATTTAAAGTTGTTTGTGGAAGACCTCTCTCTCTCTCTCTCTCTCTCTCTCTCTCTCTCTCTCTCTCTCTCTCTCTCTCTCTCTCTCATTTTATTTCATTTCACTATTTTTTGTGCACGCGTTTATTACACAAATATGTACAACGGTATACGGTATGTACCTGTGAGGTTAAGTGCCTGTTTTATCCTTAGTAAGCATTGGAAGTGAAACGCGATGATTTGCTCGTCAAGGAAGTACTCGAGACAAGAGAAATGAGGAATTTCTTCCGATCACATAGGTCAGATGAAGGTGCGAGTTTCCCAGCGTTCTCGCTGAGTGAGAGAACTCGCCTTGACGGCCTCTATTATTGCGCTGAATGGCATCTATTGTGTGGCGCGGTGCCGTGGCTAATGAATGGCGAGGTGTGCACCTTCTTAACACATTACAAAAGCCACTCTATGCTTAGTGGGTTGGGCGGGGTCATGGGGCGCTATGCGGGCTAAACATGAGTGGAACCCCCCTTCCCTACCTCCCGTCGAACTCTCTTCGCACACAAATGCACACACTCCTTTGCTTGTCCTCTGAAAAAGTAGGAGTGCCACCACCTGGTGCTACAAGTATGGAATCCTGATTATGCAAATAGCGCAAGAGGAGTTCCGGTCGGTTTGACGATGCGTTTGTAAACAAACATTCCCCAGGGATACAAACACTTTGGGCTCTAGTGGCTTTCGTTGTTTCATGTTGCGGAATGTTTAGATTTGGTTTTCCTTAAAGGTTTAACCACTGTTTTTATGATGACTTTTTTTTGTGGTGTGTCGCTTAAGATATTAATGACTGCATAAATTAACTCAAGTTAATAGTAATTTTTTTTCTTTGGTTGTATCAACAGAAACCCTCCATTTTTTTAAGATGTAGATTTGTGATATGATAAGATAGATTGTTGTATCCCCTGGTATGGTAAAGGCATCGATTTAGTGCTCTTCAGGTTTTAAAAGGCTTGCGAAGGGCTCATTAGGCCAACGCGACATGAAATTTAGGTGACCACTATGGATTTTCATTTCTCCAGAATCACCCAGTGTCCCTTAAATTTCGTAGGCCTTTTAGATATCCTCAAGCCCATGCTTCTGGTAGTTTTCGCTGTTGTTCATGGTCTTCAAGAACCTCGATGACGCCTTTTTCATTTTAAATTTTAGATCCTTATGTGATTGGGCATATCGATAACAATACTTAGATCTTTGTACAGGTAGTGACATTGATGCCTGGCTGCTGTCATTCAGGTTTATCTTGACATCTGAAACCCTTGGCTTGTCGAATAGAGATGGACAAACCATAGTTTAGGTGAATTTCTCGTCCACAATCGGTCTTTAAGACGGTTATGTCCCATTTGTTATAGATTACAAGGAAGAGAAAGATACAGGATATCTCTAGATAATTTTTTTTCCTTATCAAATTGACGGCGGTCGGGGTAGTTGTGGAAATAAATATCTTTATTTAAACGTGTATACAGTCTTCGTTTGTTAGTGATGTGATTTTAGTGTTCTGTTAGTAAGTTACCAACATAAGACTTTTGTCTCTAATATTTTAAATAATTTTTAAACTAGAAAAACGCAGCACTGCCACAGAACTTGGAAATTACTGCTGACGATAACTTTTCGTTCATGGCGATAGTTAGTCAAACCTTCGTGATATCGTAAGCAGGTATCTCCATTTATTTTCTGCATATATGTTCTTTTTATGAAGAAATCCATCTCTTGGCACGAGACAGGTGTCGGCATAAAGAACAAATTCATTGAGGTTGGCACTTTTTCTCTCCGTTCAGTTACGGTCTTCGAGGTATATATGGAGATCCGACATTAGTGATCCATCAGCGTGAATAATTGTTCCCTTGACAGTTGTATTGATCGGATGAAGATATATTACAGACCTTGCAGGACATCAGGATATGAGTGGATAGGGATGTATCCTTCTTTTTATGGAATACGGCTATTGTAGGAGACTCCTTTCGTAGTTCCATGAGCGGGCTCGGACTAGGCTGGAAAAATTAGGAAGATTAGGTGGGGCGTAAGCCGGTTTTGTGTGTGTGTGTGTGTGTGTGTGTGTGTTTCATCGTGATGGTGAACTATTCCACAAAAACTTAGACATAAAGGCATATGTATTTTTTACTTAATGAGGCTTTAAAGTATTACCTATGAAGTCCTACACTGAAATTAGTTTTCTTTCTTTGGAAAGTAAATCTTTAGTGCAATTTCTTGTTGTCATTACTACTATCGTTGCAAAAAGTAATAAATTATTATTTTTTTTATCATATTATTATTGTCGTAGATACAAGAATATATAGGTAAATTTAGCTAATTTAAATAACGACTGTAGTTATGACCGGAATGACAAAATTATTGAGATATATATGATTGGTATTCATTTTTATGCTGCTTTTTATTTTTAGATTTCCCGATTGGCATACGTCAAATATAGAATAGATATATAAAGATTTAGGCAGTCTTATTGTTATAAAGTTAACAGTGGTACGTATATCCAAGATTCATCAGTTCTTTTATTTTCCCCAGAGAGAGAAATTTGTCAGTAATTTTTTTAATAAGATTAAAATGAACAGGGTCCTCACACAGTGGTAAGCGCTGTTAAAAACACTAGATAATGACCTTGCATTTGAAAATAAAATAAGTCTTATGTTACGGCTGATATTTCTTGGTGACGTGTGTGTGTGTGTGTGTGTGTGTATATATATATATATATATATATATATATATATATATATATATATATATATATATATATATATATATATGAGTGTGTGTGTAACTGAATCACGAAAATATGGAACTTGATGAATATTATATAAATAAAAGACAAACTCCAAGCTGCTAGGCCTTTCGATAAAGGTTATATATAAATTAATAATTGATGTTATTTTAATAAAATACAAGAATTCCCACGGCCATTACTAATTGCTGAATTTTTTAATGAGGTCTATTTTTCTTCGGAGACACAATTGTAGACAATTTCATTTTGTTGGAAACATAGCACCTTCTACATTACTGAATATTGACCATTTTATTAATCCAATTGAAAATAGTCGTATACTTACAGTAAGAGAATGAATAATCGTATGTTATTTTCGTGTGGTTTTATCACCACAATTTACTTTCAATGATTTATGTGATAAGATACCCCAAGTAACATTTCATTACAAGCAGTCTTGATTTCTAGAATCCTCCTCCTTCTTCTTCTTCTTCTTCTTCTTCTTCTTCTTCTTCTTCTTCTTCTTCTTTTCTTCTTCTTCTTCTTCACAGGTGTTTATATAATATCGACTTTTAATAGCTTCTGATATCACGAACTGACAGCCAAGGAGAGGAATCTGTTGCTTTTATCTAGTTCCTGTTCTTTTGATATTTACTCAATCCATTGAGTTTTGAAGCCTCCTTATGCATATATTTTACGGTTGAAGCGCATTTACGGTTGTTTCCCTCACCCACGAGACTATAAAATCCTCGTAAACACATTTTTTACTCTCCTGACCTCTTAACCTTTTTTCTTTTATTCAGTGAGAAGTTAGCCATTTGTTGGAACTGTGTGAAGTTAAGCTGGTGTTCTGTGTAACTCAATTCTTTTCTATTGTGGCAAAGATTGGGCATTAAGGTTCATTTAGTTATTGATTTGACGTTATAGACTGGCGTCACAATTACTACGGTTATGGGAGCGTGGTAATATACATAATGCAAAAGTGTAGTCAGTCAGTACCGGGTTTTTTTTTCTCTCTCTCCCTTAGATATGTAATTTAAACGAAGCTCATATGGCCATTACCATGATTCCGCTTTCGCTCACATGGATGTATGTCTTTTAATGTTTAGGTAACCCAGTTGCCTTCTCTTACCAGTTACTGCTTTCTTTTTTTATATAAGTTTTTTAATCGCCTTCTCTTTGCTCATGAGTCGAATGGGGCATGACTGCCGCCATTTGGGGAAGTGCATCAAAAGGTTCCGTCCTCAATGTATGTTTAGCATGTTGGTTCAATTTCCAGCTCTTGTTTGTTCAGTTCCCTTGCTGGGGAATGGGGAAAGAAGAGGATTTTTGAAGGTAAAGATTTCTTGCGAATTTGTGAGGATAGCTGCGTTATTGTGGATTTTCTTTATGAGACGTGGCACCTCTCTCGTTGTATAGTCGGGAAACTCGCGTTTGAATGCCAGTACCCGGGATTCAAGGATGGCATGTGTGCGATGCTTGGATGATGGAAGCTGTGAATTATTACATGGTTGCTAGTTGGCTGTTGGGGGGGCAGCTGAATATTATATATATATATATATATATATATATATATATATATATATATATATATATATAGAGAGAGAAGAGAGAGAGAGAGAAGAGAGAGAGAGAGAGACCTTACAGACCTTACAGACCTTACATCTTGTTCGGGTTGCCCCATGGTCCCTCAGTGTGAGGCACCTCTAATGTCTACCAGAGAGTTGCTAGTACATCTTCCGGTATATTTTGCATCTTCCCAATCTTGGATGGCTCTGGGATGCAGTTTAGATATTTGTCGAGCTTATTCTTAAACACATCTACGCTCACTCCTGATATATTCCTCAGATGAGCTGGCAACGCATTGAATAGACGCTGCATTATCGATGCTGTGCGTAGTGGATTAATGTCCTGTGTGCTTTCCTTATTTTTCCTGGTATAGTTTTGGGCACTATTAATCTACCTCTGCTTGCTCTTTCTGATATTTTTAGTTCCATGATATTTTCGCTATTCCTTCTATCTGTTTCCATGCCTGAATTATCATGTAGCGTTCTCTTCTCCTTTCTAGACTATATAATTTTAAGAAATTGTAGTCTTTCCCAGTAGTCTAGGTCCTTAACTTCTTCTATTGTCTAGCTGTAAAGGACCTTTGTACACTCTCTATTTTGTGCAATATCCTTTTGATAGTGTGGGTACCATATCATATTGCAATATTCAAGTGGACTACGAACATATGTTTTTATAAAGCATAATCATGTGTTCAGCTTTTCTTGTTTTGAAGTGCCGTAACAACATTCCCATTTTTGCTTTTTACATTTTGCCAACAGAGTTGCTATTTGATCATTGCATAACATGTTCCTATTCATCATCACACCAAGGTCTTTAACTGCTTCCTTATTTGTGATGGTCTCATTATTAGGTCCCTTATATGCATATAGCTTTCTTTCTCTGTCTCCATAATTATTGATTCAAATTTATCAGAGTTAAATACCATCCTATTTACCTCTGCCCAATCATATACTTTGTTAAGGTCTCTTTGTAGAGCGTTCCTATCTTCATCACAAGTAATTTCTCTACTTATTCTTGTGTCATCTGCGAAACTACTCACTACCGAATCCTTCACATTATTGTCTATGTCTTCAATCATAATAACAAACAGTATTGCAGCTAACACCGTACCTTGCGGCACACCGGATATTACCTTGACTTCATCCGATTTCTCGTCGTTTGCAATAACTATCTGTTTTCTGTTTGTGTAAAAATTCTTTTAACCATCTTCCTACTTTATCCACGATATTGTGTTTTCTAATTTTCTTCGCTAATATATTATGGTCTACTTTATCAAAAGCTTTAGTCAAAGTCTAAATAAACCACATCTGTTTCATTTCCGCTTTTCATATTTTTGAATATGTTCTCACGGTGGACTAACAGTTGGGTTTGTGTACTTTTTCCGGGGGGTACGAAACCATGTTGTCCTTTATTAAACAAATTATTTTTTATTAAATGTTTCATAATATTTTTCTTCATTACCCTTTCATACACTTTCATAATATGTGATGTTAGACTCACAGGCCTATAATTACTTGCCTCTAGTCTTGATCCACTTTTGAAAGTAGGGTAATATATGCTAATTTATGCTCATCATAAATCTTGCCTGTATCTACACTTTGTCTTAATAATATTGCAAGTGGCTTTGCGATAGAATGAACTACTTTCTTTAACAAAATAGCAGGAATTCCATCAGGCCCTGAGGCAGCTCCATTTTTAATTTCATTAATAGCCTGCACAATATCAGCTTCATTAATATCTATGTCAGCTAAATATTCACTATTTTCATCCCTGACTTCTATATCATTATCTTCATTATCTATTCTAGGGGTGAATTCTCTCTTATATCGTTCTGCAGTATGTTGCAAAATTTCCTCTTTTTTTCATTCGTTAATCTCCCTTCAATTCTCAGAGGGCCTATTTCTATTCTTCTTTTATTCATCTTCTTCGCATATGAGTATAATAGCTTGGGGTTTTGCTTGATAATAATAGGGTTTTTTCTTCCAAGTCCCGTTTTTCATTTTCTTTTGATTGTATAATCTTTTGTCTGCATTTTCTATCTTACTTTTTAGTTCTATAACTTTCCATGCATTTTTTTTCTTTTGCAAGACCTTTTTTCCACTTTCTGATTTTCTGGAACAAGATCCTTCTGTCTCTTGGTATGCATGAATGATGTTTACTTTTCTTCTTCGGTATATATTTTCCACTATTTTCTCCAATATTTTATATAATATCTCCGTATTTACCCTTATGTCATCACTTACGAAAATGTTATCCCAATCTTTGTTTAATTCTTCATTAATTTCTGACCATTTTATATTTTTACTGTAGAAGTTGTATTTTCCATATCCTTCCCACTTTTTCATTTCTTGCTTATCTCTATTTTCACTTGCTTTGGAATGAACTGTTAATTCTATGACATTATGGTCTGAAATATTCGCATTATAAACTATTATTTCTTTAACATAATTCATCTCGTTCACAAATACTAGGTCTAAAGTATTTTCCTTTCTTGTTGGCAGGTGATTTATTTGTTGAATGTTGTATTCTAGTAGCATATCTAATAGCTTTTCAAATTGCCTCTTATCTTCTGCACTACTATTACTCTCTTTTTTATATGTATAAGTACAACCACAATCTCCTATTCGTTCTTTCCATTCTACGAAAGGAAAGTTGAAGTCACCAGATAGGAGAATAGTCCAGTCCTTTGTGATTTCTACATATATCATCCAATTTTTCTATTATTAAGTCAAACTCTTTAGTATTAGGAGGTCTATATATTACTATGTTCATCAACATTTTTCAGATTCAAATTCTACCGCTATTAGTTCACATTCTGAGTTACTATATTTCTCATATATTTTTTCCTTGTTGTGTCTTTCCCATATATTGCGGTTCTCCCTTGATTCCTATTTTTTCTATCTGATCTATAAGTTTGGAACCCTTTTATTTGATCATCATTCCCAGTCTCTTGGGAATACCAGGTTTTCACTTATATTCATTATATCTATTTTCTTAAAGTAGTTTAAGAGAGAGAGAGAGAGAGAGAGAGAGAGAGAGAGAGAGAGAGAGAGAGAGAGAGAGAGAATTAGTGCTTCAAGATTTATACAATACCATCGTATTATTTACGAGTGAAAAGTGGGTACTTCTCACTCCACTGGGTTACTCTATTCTTAAGATATTCACTGCAGTGTTATCTTGTCATATTTTTTCGTTGGCATTGCCAGTTTATCAAATTCCTCGAAACTGACTGGGAGTGTTATCGTAGTTCTTATTTATACTTTTGGTGGGTAACTAGTATTGGGTGTAAAATTCTCTCTCTCTCTCTCTCTCTCTCTCTCTCTCTCTCTCTCTCTCTCTCTCTCTCTCTCTCTCTCTCTCTGTCGTTATTACCTTAGTAATTAAATAAAAAGTGTTCGGTAGTATGTGCGTTCTTGTTACTGTATGCGTATTTATTTGTGTGAATATTCTACTTGTTTCCGCAAATTTTGTGCTTTAGTAGTGACTTAGCGTGTGCATCAACTTCGCTTTATGTGGACTACGTCTCTTCAAACAAAACAGACAACTACTGCAGTGCATGTGTTCTGATGTGTTATGAGTATGTTTACGACAAAAAATGGATTATTATTCGATAAGGAATTGATAAAACCTCCAGCTTCTCCCGGCATTTCCGGCCCAAGAGAAATAATGACATTGATGTTTGAGAAGGCACTAGCGCAAGTGTTGTGGCATCCCCACTCTCAGGAAAACTCTCTTCGTCAATACATTTTTTGGTATTAATAAATAATTGGGATCTCGACAGCAGTGGTCGTCAGAACTGGATCGTAAATTCTTATTATGATCATAATAAAGATGACACTCTTGGTGTAGGTTTACAATTTACTAATCGAATGTGTATTTACTCAGGTTGTGAACTTAGCATTATGGTATGGTTATAATTAAGAGTGAAGAGATCAAGCAGTGGAAGTTACCTCAACGGAATTGGGCCGTCGAAAGTGGCTGCGTATTCTTCTCTTTGCATCAGTGAAAAAGAACGTCGTCTACTGGGAAAATAACTAATACGAATGGACATGGCTATGGAATGGACACCCTACTTGTAACTTAGTAGTTGATTTTGTGCTTGTGGACGGCGTATTTGTGTATTAAATGAAATGTAGCCACTGATGTACCTGTCTTTGTCACTCGTGTTTTGGAATGAAATAGATAATTTGTGTATGACTATAATTTCTGGGAAGTGAAAAATAAACCGCAAAGTGAAAGGGAAAGAAATGGAAGAAAAAATCGGAGAAAGGAGAGAAAAGGTGGAGCTAGGCTTTTGAGTGATAGTCGATTGTCATGAGCTCTGCCTCTGCCACCTCCCCGACCGTCATCATGTTATCTTTGTTGAATATCTCCCTGGGTAGGTTTCGGTTTCGTTGGCCTCTTTGTTCCTGTTGTGTTTAATGAGGCAGGGGAAGTTAGGTTTTATATTTATGATATTAAAATTTGGTAGCACCGAAAAATGGATATGGTTTGATTTTTTGGAGTTGTTTGTCATGTACTATTTCACAAAAAGTTACCATTGTAATATTTGAATGAACAAATCATTAACGGACAGTAAAATTATTATTGTAGTTTTACTTTTCCGTGTTTTTAAAGAGTTTATCCTGCTGATTTAAAGAAGTTTTGTGGATTTTTGTGTGGATTAATGTTTAAAACAAATGGAATGTTGTAGTTACCGTAGATAGTTTATTGTTTGTAATGAAGCGTTATATAGATTTAGAATACACAATTGTGAGTTAGTTTAGAATTTAGTTGTTTATGATTTATTTATTTTTTTTGAGTTCTCTAATTTATAAAGTCCAACTCGTTATTAAGGTTATAAAATTCCCACATTATGTAGGTATAGGCCCAAAGGGCATAAACGTTAACTCTTTCATTTAGTTGCATCCTCACTGATATAGAAGGAGGCTGTTTCTCAAAGGATTGAAAAGAGATTAAAGGTCAAACAATGTAACGCTAGTGCTTGTTTTATTTTTGTTTTGTTTTATTTTGTTTTTCATTAGACGGAGACTTACCCAAGAAACCCAGTGAGGGTAAAACAGCCTCGTCCACTTCTTCCACTCCTTCTTCGGGAGTTGGTGGGAGCAGTAACGAGGCCATTCGTACCATCTCCAACACCACCAACACTACCGCCACCAATCCTTTATATCCCCAACCTCCTGTGATGATGCATTCTGCTGCCACTACTATCACTACTACTACTGCTGCCGCTCTTACTCCCCCCCCTGTTAGTCTCATCACTTCCATGGGCCACCATCTCCCTCCTCGCCCAAAGCGTCCGACATTTTTGCCCATCAAGAATCATGCCCGTCCTGCACACTCCTTCCCCTTCAATGAAAAGCAGCAGTCTCCCAGCACGCCTTCTGCTGCTGCTCCTGCTCCTGCTCCTGCTGGTGGTGGTGGTGTGAGGGGAGGACCGGAGGGCGTGAGGTCGCATGAGCCCTTCTTCCTCCTTAACCCTAGCTCGAGCACCACAGCAGCCAATCAGAATGCACCCTCCTCCTCCCCCTGCTCCTCATCCTCGCCGTTGCTCGCCAGCCTGACCAATAGCATGTACCAGTTATCTGCAGGTGCGAGGTTGACCGTCTTGTGTTACCGTTTCTTTTGAATTGTTCCTTCCTTCCTCTCTGCCCTATTTTGCTTTTAGCCTTCCTACTTGCTTTACGTTAAGCACTGTTCCATCTCACCTGGACGGTTTTTGGTTGGTTGACACAATCATGGCGCTTTTGGGAAAGGAGAACGTGTCTGTGCATGTTGACGCTCTCCCAGTTTGCAAGAAACAGACGTCATGTTATGTTTTTATATATATTTATTCATTTGTATTTGTTGATGTGGGTAGAGTTGGCTTTTTCAATGCTTGCAACTCTTAAATAAACATTCCTGCTTTGTCACTACAGGAAGAGGATTTTGTGGTATTTTAATGGAGGGTAGTGTCTAAAGTATTTTTTTACCCTGATTAATTTTATGGTGAAGGTAATTAAGTTAAGGTTGATTAACATGCTCATTCATGGAAGGCATTCTGTTACGAAGTTAAGAGAAACATGAGTAATTTACTCATATCTTAATGAATTATTTTTTCTATAAAGACCAAGTCCTTGGAATTCTAGAAAATCTAGGAGCGAGGAATATGAAGATTTATTTCAATGGCCGAAGAATTGCTGTGTCTGGGGTGAACCTTTATCTTGCCGTTTTGAGATTCACGAGTCGTATAAATTCTACTTTTAAAAGCATGATGCAACTTTGTTCCGAATTCCTCATCATTCAGTATCCACTGGACATCTCCAAGCTTGTACAAATCTGGTACAGTAGAGTACATATAATGCACAAGCATAAAACTCTGTAGGCTATCCTCCCCTTCAAATTTTAACTCCAGGTATAACTAACCACAGTGTGGAGTAATATTGTCACTAAACATGTTATTCCTACGTTTCTTCGGAATTAGTGTCTCATATTTCTTGCTGAAAAGAATGCCTTCCACATGTGATGCAAGTTATGTCGACCTGTGGATACGGATCACTTGTGTGGCAAAACAGAGGTTGTAATTCTCTCTCTGCTAAGTGTTGCATGTCGAGCTCATAATTCATCGTTTCCGCTTTCATTGAAGTAGCATTTTCATGTGTTTAGTTCATTTGCCTAATTGCAATGTTCTTTTAGTGTTGTCTATTTTTTTATGTTTTTTTTTTTATTGCTGTAATTTTTTAGTTTTGATGTGTAACCTATTTGCTTCATTTTTTTTATTTATTACACATTCTTAATAGGAATAATTGTGTCATTGGTATAACAAGGTAGATTCGGTAGCCTGAAAGCTGAAATACTTGGTAGGCCTTCACTGAATAGGGCACGCATTATAATGTATATATCCTCTCTTAAAGAAACCGTTAACATTGTATAGAATTACTGTAATACCATACATGTTTTAACCCAAAGATCTAATACTCAGATTTTATCTTTTACAGAGAAAATACCAATATTATTAACAATTTGAATATTAACAATTAATGTACAATTTTTGCCAATTTGTCCTAATAACCTCTTTGATATTAATATTACAGGTTCCTTTACTGTCTCATGTAATATAATATGTTCTTTTCAAAGTTTATGTAATTTTGTTTTCATCCTTGTTGAGACAGCTCTTTAGTAGATATGACGCTCCTCCTGTTATAAATCAAACCCAGTATTTTATTCTTCTTTGACTTTTTACCTTTTGTCCCATTTTTTCTTCTTCCCTGAAAAGCCGTTCGTTCTAATAATATTATAACGTCTCTCGTAACAGTGGCTACGCCATCTGCTGCTGCTGCTGGTACACCCACTGGCGGAGAGGTCATGGGCGTGGTGACCTCAGCTGCCACACCCACTGTGTCCACCACCAGTGCCCCCACCACCACAACTTCGACCTCAACTACGACGCCCACCAATGCCACTGCCATGGTGTCAAGAAGAGGAAAAACGGCCTACGGTAAGTGCACACACACCTTGCTTGCCTCTGGTTTGGTTTCATTTACTAAAGGATCTATTGGATTTCGAACTTTTACAATTGATTGTGTTTATCATCCCCCCTTTTTTCTTATATAGGCGTGTTGTTTTATTCTTTTTGATTGATTACCATTCATTTATCTGATTTTCCTCTGATTCATATCTTTCTTAGTACTTTTCGAATTATTACTCAAGAGGCCATTAGCTTCCCCAGGATAAGTCAGCAGATAGCGACTTTTATTATCTTCTATGTTTTTTGAGTAACTCGCAATGGTAGACCAGGTTTGTGAAGAAAATTTTTGCTTGAAGAAAATTGTCATATATGTAAACGGTAGTTGATTATGAGGCAGTCTTTGCCATAAGAAAAGAAAAGTAAGTGTTGCAAGTCTCTCTCTCTCTCTCTCTCTCTCTCTCTCTCTCTCTCTCTCTCTCTCTCTCTCTCTCTCTCTCTCTCTCTCTCTCTCTCTTTGAAATTTGATTCATAATACTGACACTACAACCTTGGCGTATCTTATCTGATTATTGGTTTGATTATTCGAACACGACTGTCAAATTTGAGGAAGGTGATTATCCCTTTCGGTGGTGGTTTTGAGTTGATTCCGGTGTTTATTAGCACATTTAATCAGAATTTATTCAGGTGGATATGACTTCACTGGGTCACAACTTTGATCGATTATTCCGGTGGAAATAACCGAAGCTACTTGATTGGTGAGGAAAAACATCAAGCATATTGAAGTCATTTATTTAGCAAGACCGTAGAGGTTAAATTGTTGTGTAAATGAGATGATTTTGTATATGTGAACAAATTTGTACAGGCTCTCTCTCTCTCTCTCTCTCTCTCTCTCTCTCTCTCTCTCTCTCTCTCTCTCTCTCTCTCTCTCCCAAATAAAACAAGCACTAGAGCCCGTGATATTGAGAGAAACGAGACTGGATATATTGAATATGCAGTATTTTGGAATATACACTGAAAACCAAATTCGAATTAATACTGATGTTTGTAATGGAAGTGTTTTGGGAGGAGATCTCGACGTTCTACATTTTAGTTTCAAGTATGTCATTAGACGTCTCTTGAGCCATTTAACTGACTTCTTTTGTTTATTTTCTCCACTTTGGTATGATAGGGTCTCTTATTAGATGTTATTTTTACGGTTAAGTTCATTCTCTTCACTGTCATTAAAATAACTCTCTCGGGAGACAATGACTTCGTGCATGCGTTGGTACAGATAATTGTAGGTGTTCCTGCCAAGGCAGACTGATTCGAACGGGTTAAGATGCAATGGATCCCGCTGCCTTAGATCAGTTTCTCCTGACGAGTGACGGAGCTCGCCTAGCGAAGACAACTTAAGGGATAAACGGGAGTGCGAGGGAAGGAATCACTCGAAAAATTTTGCTCATGGCTGTGTATCATGGTGATAGCTCTGTGGGGTGCGTTGTTTTCAGGCGTTGGACATTTGTGAATTAGATCTGTTTAAGATATTGTATTGGAATTTTGATTTTTTGCATATGTTTCTTTATTAATTACATTTTCCTATTTTTTAGTTGGCAATACGTGATTATAACTGTCCTTAATCCTAGAAAAATTCTATATGCAGATTCAGTTTATTGACCGACGAGACTTGTATCCACGGTACATAAAATGCCAATATATTCAGGAGGCTGAGCTTACCGTGTGATAATGACCTATTTTTTAATGCCTGAAAGGCAACCCCGATCTTGTTTTGGTATAAGAAGGGAAGTGTGTGATTTGATTATTTTTATTAGCTTATTTTCTTATGCAAAACTGCATTACAACAGTATCCCCATATTCCTCCTGGACTGGAACACAAATGTTCCTGAGATATAGAAGATGAACGTTCCTTTTCTTACCTGCGGTCGAGATGGAGGAAAAGGCCTCCAAGGCAAATAAACGCCCATTTTATCGACCCACGTCTTGTTATGGTCGATTTTAGGCAGAGCAGCGTTTTTCCTCAATTCGAAGTGTGCCTTTCGTCCTTTTTGGGGGCTTTTTCTTCAGCTATATATATAATATATATATATATTATTATATATATATAGTATATTATAATCTATAATGCATATATATATATATATATGTATATGTATATGTATATATATATATATTATGCATATAATATATATATATAGATATGTATACTATATATATATAATATATATGATGTATATGTATATATATATATATATAGTATATATATATATATATATATATAATATTTATATATATGTATGTATGTATGTGTATGTATATGTATATGTATATATTTAGAAAGACCAACCCAACATGTTGATAAGTTTACACTTGGTTGCAGGAACGAGGCTTTGCCTTAGCAACGGCTCCTCAAGCCAGTTGCATTATAAGAATCATTTGTTTTCTGGGTAAAGAGAGTGGACTCTCTCTCTCTCTCTCTCTCTCTCTCTCTCTCTCTCTCTCTCTCTCTCTCTCTCTCTCTCTCTCTCCTGGGAAGTTTTATTTTCTTGACTTGTTCTGTGAAATGAAGAGGCTTTTCTTATAAAATCTTTTGCACTTTTAGCGTGTAATAAAGTCTCTGTTTCTTTTTCTCCACGTTACGATACGTCATTTGTATTGTGTTTTGGTAGCGCGAAAATAAATTATGTTTTCTTTTGCGTCTTTACTGAGAGTCAGTTTTTCTTTTTTTATGGCATCCAGCTATCCTTTTAGCTCCTGTAAATTTTGAATTGTTTCGTACTTTATTTTCAAGATCCTCTGCATATTTCGTGTGACGCAGCAGTAAGTCTTACGTCAAACGAGAAAGGTCTGTGATCCCCGAGTCTTCAGAAGTAAGGCGCATCAGAGATAATGCTCAGATGCTCAACATTTTATGCGCCGAATTCATGAAGGCCTCCTTTGTAAATGGTTCCGTGAACAAATCGCATACTCTGTCTTTGTTTATCTCTCTCTCCCTTGGCTGTTGTATGTGGGTGCTCACGTTATTCATGTGTATTATGTTTTCCTTTACCATGGCTGTAGTCGCAACTTACGAGTACCTTATATCTTAAAAACTGCCATCTGTATTTTTCAGAATGGTCATGAGTTCCATGATTAGATAGCGTAGAGTGTGAAAAGTTATTTTATCGAGTACTACAGTGTCGATGACTTCTGTGAGATTAAGATTACTCCTTTGTCCTTGTGAGAAGTATGATGTTTTATCCACCGACGATAATATCATTATAAAAAAAGGTTTGTACATCTCATGTAGTTGTTACATTAGTCTTTTTTTGCGGATTTAATCAGCAATATCCAGTAATATGTAATGTTTCAAGCTTATTTGCTGGTAGTTTGGTTATTGACCTCTCTCTCTCTCTCTCTCTCTCTCTCTCTCTCTCTCTCTCTCTCTCTCTCTCTAAAACACAGACGCGCGAGCGCGCGCACACACAGCTAATGAAGAATAATATACGGAGGAACGATTGTGGCAAACAGCAAAAAACTCCATTTCCTTAATCGTCCCGTGAAGAAACAGGCTGTGCCAGGAAGATGAAATTATTGGGGTTTTAATGGAAAGGGGGAATCAATACGCAACAGTGTAGGTCACGTGTTGCTCTTTTGGGGTAGACTAGGAATAATGGCGACAGTGCTGAAACTTTGAAATATTTTTCATTTGATCCGACTCTGAAAGCCGGGGAAAGGAATCTTCCCCGGGTCATAATAATAAGGTAATGTACCAGGCGAGGGTAAATAAAATATACTAATCTGGTATCTTTTGACTTGCTTTGCAGAAATAATGGAGTTTCTCTTCCATTAATCTTTTTACGGAATTTCAAAGTTTGTAACCAGGACCTTGGTCGTTCCAGGAAATCTTTACTCACATTTACTGCGCCCTTTATTTTAGATGAAAATGAATGGTATAATCTTTAATAAATCTAGGCCATGCTCTTGACTCTACGGCTGCCATAGGTTTATTTCGTCTTTGTTATTTCATTTTTCTCCATTTATGATTTAGTCGTATATCACGGAAATCTTCTGGTGATTAATTTTGCGCCGACGGACATGCAGAGGTCGAGTCAAGAATGAAAAGGCCACTGCGCAGTTTTGGAAGCGCTTTGAACTTCATGTCCGCACTTGCCTCCAACCACGGCAACGTTGGATCAGTTATTTTTCGTACTGGATTATTATGCATCGTTTATATAATTTCAGCGTGTTGTTTCTTTGTTTAATTTATTTTTGTTTTTATTTATCTGTCCCGTGAATAATTTTTTTTATAAAAAAAAACTTTAAATCTAATAGTTTAGCCTTCTTTCTGACCAGACCCATATGGGATCGATCGTTAAAATCGTCGTACGTCTCGTATCAGTGATTTTAGTTGTTTTTAGTTATTTTTCTGTTAGTTCTTCTTTCCTGAAGTTGAGGAAGTGATATCCTCGAGTCTCGACCGATGTTTACAGTATTATATTGGAAATAGTATTTTTTGCATATTTTTGAAGTTTAGAGTGGAATACCAGGTGCCTGTTCTTGTTTTTTCCCCTTGATTCACTTTATTGAGTAGGTTTGGTTTTCTGTATTTGTATTTAAGATGTCGGATTACTGATTATCTTCATTATTACAATGTAGGCATTTTCTAGTTTATAATCTTACCTTTTTCGGTTGATATATTTTGTGGAATAGATCTGGTTTTCTTTAGTCTTATTTTATGTGTGCTGCTAATTATCGTCAAGATTATCAGGATTTTCTATTTTACTGACTTTTCCTATATCAGTCTTGATTTAAGTTTTACTCTGCCGTTTGTATGTTCAAAGGCTTCCGGCCTTTATTTTTCAGATTATTTTTTTCCTATCAGAGTTTTAAAGCTTATCTCTTTAGGATTAGTTAATTCCAGATCATGTAAAGTCATTGGTGACTTACAGAGTAACACTGGACTGGAATACTCGTCATTATATTATCATAAGAATTCCCTCCGTTATATTCTTGGAAATTCGTCGTGGATTCCTTATGCGTGAAGGCCAGTCCTTAATGACGAATTCTATCAGTTGCAAAGCCTAAGTGATTCCTGCGAAGGTTCTCTGTCAACTTCATAGTTTACCCTCCGCCAACAGCAAACGCTTCCGAGAGTAAACGAAGATGCGTTATTTGTTCCTGACTCCATCAGCCACCTTGTCAATAGCGGATCAGTTGAACGTGTCTGTGGACATGTAGCGGGAGGGCTGAAGTGCGGGGGATGGAAGGCGGGTCGAATCTGCCTTACGAGATTATGTTTTGGGTTGTTATCTCGGCCAGGACCCACTCAGGCCTGATCTCGGCGACGGTTGGTCAGGACGGCAGGGAGCCTTAAGTCTCAAGGTTATTGTAAGGAAGGACAACAAGAGACATGGGTATGATTTATGGACCTGCGCTCTCCCGTGGATGCTGCCTTTAATGATCGTTTGGGAGGCTGATCCTCGTCCTTCTCCTTCCTCCTCCCTTCTCCTCCAGAGGAAATGTAGAAAGGAAAAAATCCTACTCATCTTTATTATTCAGAGAATTGCATGAGGATAAAGTATTATCTTCTTTGCCATTTATGTGGATGAACATTACTTTGGCGTCTGAAGGAGAACTGGGAGAACACTTGAAACCATCCAAATGTGCACAGGCGGATCTTGCCAAACTTTTACGTAATGAAACCTTTTTATGTGTAGTCCTCGAGATTTCGTACGTACTTGCGTTAATCATGATGATTTTAACTCGGACTCAGCAATAATGACCACTCGTGAAGCAACGCTATCTTAATGTTAGTTTCTGAAGTAATGATTAATCGTATTTAAATGCTATATCATATGCCATCTCAGTATGGCATATTCTTGTTAATTTTTTCACTCGTAATTAACGAATGCAGATGTATTCATTTACTGAGAAGATGACGTCTGGGCATAAGTTTTTCTTACCACTTCTCTTCATATCGATGTCAAGTCTCAAATGTTTTGTTATAAGAAGTGTTATATAAATTAGGTTTGATTGATTTACTCTGTCAGTTATTTTGTTGTATTTATATTACGGGACTGGGTTTTGCAAAGGGCCTTCATGCTCGTCAGCGCACTATAAATGATATTGGGAATATGGCAGCTTTTTTTTGTAAGTCGGATTTTCTGAGGGAAATTACCTCTCTCTCTCTCTCTCTCTCCACACACACACACACACAAACCAAATGCACCGCGATGTGATTAGCGCCATTTATCATCACATAATGGGCTGTTCCTCAAGGCCATCGCTCTTAAAAGTGTGAAAAGTTCTCCCATGTAAAATCGATGAGGTTCATCTCGTTAATTATTCTTGATCTATGCTGTGTTTTTGTTGCTGTTATTTTTCCTTCTTGTGGCCAACACATACCTTATGGGAAGTAATGGTGGAACGTACAAAATCTTATTCTATTCCTTTGTCTTCAAATAAAACGACGTTTCGCAAATGACGGATTCGTCTGTTTTCTGCAGCAAATGCTTAGGACCGTCGAGGAAAGGGGGATAGTCGCGAGAACAGGCGATTCTTGGAAAATAGTGAGCTTAGTTCGTTCAGCTTACGTTGGCTCTATGCCAGCGCAAGCCCTCGCCAATAGGCGACTGGTTAATGAAATTTGGTGTGGACCTTTTAGGCAGAAAAGAGGAAAATGTGCAGGACGGCTTAGTGTGAACTTCACATGTTCCACTCTTCATCTGTCAGTGAATTACATCTGACAGTGTATAACAGTGTAAAAAGTATGACGCAGTGGAATGAGCACGCAGTCTGGCAGATAAGGCTAAGACGACCTTTCTCCTGACTGATCGGTGTCATTTATAGTAAGATTAAGAAATTGCTTATTCGTAAGAGTGAGATTCTGATTCATTTCCGTCAGTTAAGATGGCAATGCAAAATTCCCAGACGTGGGATCAGCTTCATTATGTATTTACACAATCATAAGCATTATTCAAAACGAGTAAGGAAGACCGTTTCAGGCCCACACGTACTTAGGTGAATACCAGGATTCTTACTGTAAATTATTAAAAGTCTATTATTTTTTAATACTGATGCGAAATAAAAACAAATGAAACTTGCAATTTTCGTTCATGTTTTTACCAAGATAAATTTTGTGAATGAAAGAGCAATTATCACCTATTCAATACTGCACCAAATTATTCCTTACTCTAAAAGAAAGAAAGAAAAAAAAAGAATGGGGACATAATATGAATACTGGAGTCATTTTTTGAGGTCTTATTAGGCATGACGTGAGTTGGAACGCCCAAAAAGTTAATGAATTATTGGCCGTTTGGAGGCGCCAGGCTCTTATGTATCTTTCATACGATTTAAATTCACGCTCGCTTGCTTCAGTCTCTGTACCCTTTTTCGGACTTTGGATTGATATCATTTTGCTCTCTCACTATCTCTCTGTCTCTCCTAAATTTTATCTCTCTCTCTCTCTCTCTCTCTCTCTCTCTCTCTCTCTCTCTCTCTCCTCTTGAACGTATTCTTGTGCTACATGTATGTCTTCCTGTCTGGGATTTTAAGCGTAGTTTTATCAAGGAAAAAAAGCTTTGTAAGAAAAAAAATATACGTGTGAAACCTATCAGCGAATGTTGTAGTTCTCGTGGGGGCGTGGGTTCGATATGATGAACTAGGAAATGTTTTGATTTTGATCTCTTGCTATATTTACAGTTTAGGTTCGTTTTTTTGACAGAAATTTTATCAGTTTGCTACGCTTAGTTAAGCACATTTTTATTTGTATGAATTCATTTGGGCGGATTTGGTGGAATATTGCAAATTCAGTTCATTGTTTTTTTATTTGTCACTGCCTCCCCATATTTGTGGTAAAACTGTGCTGTTAGGTAGGTTAGTAAGTTTTGCAAACTTCAAAATGGTAGAACATGATGCGGATACAAAATTTTAAAGGAGCGTTGATTCGTTTATTTATTTATTTATTATTTTAGATTTCGATAGAGACAGTGCTATAAGATTAGCTAGCAAACTTCAATGTTGAGAAGTGTTTTGTGTGAAGTTTGAAATAGATAGGACTTGTTTGTAGTCTTACAAAAAATCACAGTTATTATTTTAGTTAGTGTATAAAAATGTTATTGTGGGTGGGCATAAGTTATTTAACCAATACTCTTCTTTTTCTATTAGTTTCGTTGTAAATTTTATTTTTGCGTACTTTTCCCATCTGTAGTGTTTCATGGTGGTTGTTATATTCATACGATTTTTTTTTTCGTTGCAACTCTAAATTGTTATATGATATTGACATCTCATTTGTAAGACCGCACCAGTTTGTAGTTTTTTTTATCATATTGGTTCATCAGTTATGTGCAGATTGCTCACAAGCCATGTTTTCGTCGCTCATTGTTTGCTGGTATTTTAAACCCAAATTGAAAGTAATTAAACCAAGATTTAAAGTAATTAAGGGTGGAATAGAGGATTCTCTGTATGATGTTTGTGTCTTTCGAATTGTTGTTTTGATAAAAAAAAAAGGATCGTTGTTTTCCCCTATCTTTCCATAAACCTCAAAATACGATCGCGTTATGACCTTTCAAAAGGTGTAATTTCATTTATACTGACGGTACCATTCCCGCCTTTGAAGTTCCTGCCCTACTGATCTTCATTGTCATTACTCTACTTATGTCCCATTGTTATCAATGTCGACTGGTGAAAATGACGAATCTGTTGCTTCATGAGTAGTAGTTGCTTCTCTTATCAATTGGGTTCGATATAAATTGCTGCGGCTGACAATTATTGGGATAGACAGGCACTTAAGCTCAGGTCTCTTGTTTGTTTCCTGCCATCAAAGCGAATGAGGCAGGAGGAGGCCAGTAGGCGAAATAATTGGATTGTATTCGTTTCATTCATAAGGGAGACAAGAGTTGCTTGCCTTGTTTTTTTAATTTTACAGGCTCATAGTAATTAGGCACGTTTCATTCAACTAATAATGTTGCCGTAATTAATGACATTACTGAACCAAGTGCTTATTAAAAGGAAGCCGCCGCCGTTTGAGGTCATTTATCGAAGGCAGTTATTACCGTGAGATTAAATTATACATTAAGTTGTTGATGTGTTGATCGCACAGCATAACGGATGAGGGTCCTTATCCAGCTTCCCTTTTCTCCTCCCCCTCCCCCTCCCCCAACTCTCTTCACCCCTATTCTCTCCATAACCTGCCCCTGGTGTTGTTATGGGGATATGTGAGTCATAAACAAAACATTTTTGTTTAAAATTAAAAAGAGCCCAAAGGAAGTATCTCTTGAGGGTGGAAGGGGTAGGGGTTGGGGGCGGTGGTTAGGGGGGCTTATTGTAAAATGGTGAAAGTTGTGGGATAGGCGTGACTTTTTTCGGCGGAAGGTCATACTAATTCTCTTCTCCCCTTTCATTCTTCCGTTCCTCTCTCCCTCCCTCCCCTCTCTCCTCCCACCCGCGCTGAGCCTCTCCTTGTCTCTCTCACCTTCCCCCATTATCGCTATCAGCCCCTCATTTCCCTCCTGCGTATCCTCATATTCCCATTCCCATAGCTGTTTCCTGTAGCGTGGCCTAATTGGCTTTCACCTGAGAACGTAAACGGCGAAGTTTTACTCGTTCGCTAAATTAGATTTGTTCTGAACTGATGATCTGCTTGTTGGGTCAAGTTTTACGATGTTGTTCATTGTCATTATCTGTAGTATTTTCTCGCTCGATGATCTTTTAGCAAGAAGATTAGTCTCGGTATTAATGGATTTTTTCTAGGTTTTTTTTTTTTTTTCTTGGAAGTGTGAAAGAGTTTCGTCTTTAGAGCGGAGTTCCGGGATGTGCCGATCTGTGTGTTTGGGGAGAAACGCCGTTGATTAAGAGTAGCTCTTGCATAATTTTTTTTTTTGTATTCTTCACATTAGGCTAAGACTTCCTGTCTTCCGCATTTTACCTTCTCCGGCGATGAAAGGTTTCATAGCAGTCAAATGATATGTGACAGTTTTTCTTATGTTATTAACTGCGAAGGACACTTTTGCGCTTTCATATTTTCCTGTGAGATTTGACGAACCTCCCAAGGGCAAGTCACCAGAAACAATATAAGAGTGGAAATGGTCACGGCAATAAATTTTCAGTGAATGTCAGTCTTTTACGCTCTTTGAATCAAGTTAAATAAATGAAAAAAGAAAAAAGAATGATAACTATTTTCTTTAGTAGCGACGGTTCTATTTATCAGGTTTTAGATCTGTTGTGTTAGTATTCGTGATAATAATGTTTTATGATAAATGTTAGAAATTTTTTGCTAATTATTTTATTCGGCTGCAAGCTGTGATTGTCTCTGTAGAATTTATATATGTGATGTTTTATTAATAAACTTTTGTTTTTCTTTCAGGTAAGTGTTTTTGATAAGTACTTTGTCATTGTGACTTTATTAGCTAGATACACCTGGTGAGTACACGTATTTGTATTTGTTTTTAGAGTTTATTCTCGTTTTATTTCAAAACTGCTGACTAATTATTTAAGGACTCCCCAATATGCAGTCTAGAGATCTGTTGTTATACGTAAATATTTTCCTATTGCGAGGACATTCTAGACTGGCGGCTTCGGTATCCTTGGCTAGCCTGGTCTAAAAGAAGGATGATGCAATCCGGGTAGTTTTCATTTAACTCGATCGAGGGTTACAATTTTCATTCTAGTCTTCCTCATATGTTGGAAGGCTCATGATAATCATTTTAACCCCCACGACTCACATAAACTATTGCTATATGTAAAGTAGAATTTATTATACTAAAACAAAATCGCTTCATGGATTGAGATTATGGCAGATCTCTCTCCAAGTCTCATTATGTAGATTGAGTGACTCATTAATCATTTCAGCATTTCTTTGATGCACGTGAATGTATCATTAATTAACATAAGAATCCATAATGTAAATTATGAAAAATGTTGCTTTCTAAAGTAATTGATTACCTTTTTGGTTTAGTTTTTCTTTAACATTTTGACTGACGAAATTAAATATGACTTCATGAATTCCAGATGTTATTTAGTTGTCATTTTCTTTTATTTGTTTTGTTTTTAATCTAATTAACACGTAGAATGGTGTTCACACTTGATTGCATCTCTTGTGTCACTGTTATTGTGGGATGTTAGCAGTGACATGTGGAAGGGGCTGACTTCGACCAAATATGACCGCGTCGCAGCATTTAAGGAAGAACTCGTTTTTCACAAGGGCGGGCTCGTTTGTCTTCTGTTCCAAGTTTAGTTGTCGTACAGTTACGTCTTACAGACATGGAGATCTTGGTGATGCCGATATCTTTTTTATGCAGGTTTATGTATTGTATATTTTTGTCCGTAAATTTCTTCTGTTTAACTTTACGTTCTATTTTTCGTTTCATTATAAATGTTTTGCATTATCTATATCTCTGCTTCTGCTGCTGCTAATACTACAATAGTAATATCACTTCTACAAGATTTATATTGCATTCACTATAATCTGCCTTCAAGAAATAACTGATTTTTTTCATTAAATGTCAAATAGGTGCTTTCCCAGGTACCAGTCGTGATGGCATAATTTAATCAGTGTGTATCCGTTCCTTGTACATAAGACACTGCCATTTTTCTCATGGAATTAATATTCTGTATAAATAATTAGTGATGAGAGAGAGAGAGAGAGAGAGAGAGAGAGAGAGAGAGAGAGAGAGAGAGAGAGAGAGGGAGGGAGAGGACGAGGGATAGGTGTGGGGGAGAGATCGAGAGAGAGAGGAGAGAGAGGAGAGAGGAGGAGAGAGAGAGATAGAAGGGGGGAATCGGGGGATAGGGAGCCGCCCTTGAAGGGTCCAGGACTGGGCTGTCTGATCATGTATTTGTATTTGATTTTAGGACTCTCTCTCTCTCTCTCTCTCTCTCTCTCTCTCTCTCTCTCTCTCTCTCTCTCCTTTACACACACACACACACACACACACACACACCCCATCATCATCTAATGAGATCGTGTCCGTTGTACGTAATAAAAGCTCGGCTATGGTTTCTTCACGCAAAGAAATGTCAGAATTGATTTCTCCCTGAAGCGGAGAGCCGACCACCTTTCCTTAGAAGATTAGCGCTGTCGCTAATCGGTAAATGGTAGATAGCCTTTTGCACTGGACCTCTTAAGTAGGTGTTTAGCAGTTAGAAAAAAAAAACTGTTATTTTGGGTATGCAATACCCACTAAGCTTTATTTTTAATGATAGGTAATTTGCAAATAGACTATTATTACTTTTATAAGAGCCTAACTTATGAGGTGTCGCTAGACTCTGGGAATGATTGCATCGGTCATTTCAGTGCAATAAATTTTGCAGCAACCAGAATTTGAGATGACGCTTTTATTTTTCGTATACCAGGCAAAACATGAATTAAAATTTCATTCTTCGGTACGATCGGTTGACTTGGAAGTACCTTGATATGAAATTGCTCATTTCTCAGGAAAAGAATTCGACATTTTAGGTTATTCGCCACAAACCTTAAAGGCACTGTTTCTGTCATATGGCAAAACTTTTCCACCTGAAATAATAATGAGGTGGGAACGAAATATGCATTAGAATATATACAGGCAGCATATGCCATAGTGATAATTTGAAGAGAGATAAAAGAGAGATATATTGTTGTTAAATACCAAAGCATGTCATTACACGTGTTTAGGAATGCTCGAGTTTTGGGTAAGTCGTTAATAATTATCTTTGTATTTATGTTGTAGAGTGAGAGGCCCTTAATTGGGTTGTACTTTATATTCAACACGGTTAGGCTGCCTTTTATTTCCCATTATCTCGGCCGATGATAATTGACCGCTCCCTAATTAGTACCGCCTCCATATATGGATAATTAAAAATCCTTTTGGCTACAGCGGCCGTCATGGCTCGTCGTTACACGCGTTATCGGCTTAAAAGAAAAAAAAATTGGGAGGTCGTCTTACATTGAAGTAAATTGATTACTGATTTTATGATTTATGGCGCATTGTTTCCGTCTTCCTTGGTGTTTTGAGGAGTGGGAGACGGAGAGGGGGGGTGGGGGCGGTTGTTTGAATATCTTGATATGCGTTTGTATTTGCTGGAAAAAACCAAGTGGAAACTGCGTCCTTAGTTGCTATCATCGCCTGCCATTTGTATATGTTGGTAGTCTTGCAAAATGTATTTATAGTATAAATTCATTCTTTTAAAACGACGTGCATGTGTTTGCATCATTGTTTTAGATTTCTTTCTCCTTGATGTATATTGTATGTACAAATGTGTGTGTGTGTGTGTGTGTGTGTGTGGTGTGTGTGTGTATATATATATATATATTATATATATATATTATATATTATATATATATATATATATATATATATATACATATATATATATATATATATATGTTAATGTCATAGATATGTATATATATAACGTTTTCTTGAGAGAGAGACGAGAGAGAGAGAGAGAGAGAGAGAGAGAGAGAGAGAGAGAGAGCGCCGGAAGTGACGAGAGAATATTTTAGAGCGGTTTAGATCCTTATAAGGCAGTAGGTACGTGCAACAATCCGATGTTGTTTGTATGTATTGTGTCTCCTAATGCAAGGTAAAGGATGTCGTTATCTTCAATGAATATTGAATTGCTAATTTTGGTGCTTTTAGTCAACTTCCCCCCAACACTGGTAAATTTTGTAAGTCTCTATGTATTTGTTCCATACTTCTTTGAAGGTTAATAATGATGATATAGAAAGAAAGTACATAAATACTCAGAGAGGAGAGAGAGAGAGAGAGAGAGAGAGAGAGAGAGAGAGAGAGAGAGAGAGAGAGAGAGAGAGTAATCTGGTACTTTTAGAGTAAGGTTTTTTCAAAAAGCTACTGCCTATATTCCGCGTTAGCTATACGCGTTGTTTGTTAGCGTGGTTGCCATGCCTAAGAAATCGTTTTCACATTGTCCATATATCTGTTGCGTGCTGTATTTTTTTTTCTCAAACGACCAAAGGTTTTGTGAACACGGTTGTATTTTTAAACAAGAAGCGATTCGATATAGGTAATAAATATGTCGATTTATTTTATTATTCGTTGATTGATAAATCTTAGTTTTACCAGACAACTGAGCTTATTAACAGTTCTCCTAGGGCTGGCCCGAAGGATCAGATATTTCAACGTGGCTAGGAACCAACTGGCCACCTAGCAGCGGTACCTACTGCTTATTGTGGGATCCAAACCGCATTATATCGAGAAATGAATTTCCATCACCAGAGATAAATTCCACTGATTCCGCGTTGGCCGAGAAGCCGAGAATCGAACTTCGGACCATCGGATTGGTAGCCGAGCGCGAAAACCACTCGTCCAACGAGGAACTTTGATTATTTCATAACTGCAATAAATTGCAAATTGCGCGTAAAATTGTAAAGTACAAGAATTCAAGAGATATCATTCCCACGTTTTGAGCAGCCATCTTTTGAGGCAATGAAGACAGAGACCGTATCCTAGCGTTGTCACGCAAAGGCATTGCGTGTTCCCTGAGGCGCCGAGGAAGTCAGTCTTAAAGGGTTTGTCCAGAAGTGAGCAGTAATTGCCGGCCCCCGTCCGATGCTGTGGTGGAAAACCTTCACGCCTGAGTAATCTGGAAGACGTGTTTATGAGAGAGAGAGACGGAAGAGAGATTGTAGAGAGAGACGAGTGTGATGGGGAGAGAGAGAGAGAGGGTGGGGGGGGGCAGGGGGGGGGGGGCAGAGGCTTTCTTGTTTGCTAGAAATGGTCATTTGATACCACTTAACTTTTCACTTATAAGAGCGGCCAAGAAAAACTTATAAAATTGACTGTAAAAGAGAGAGAGAGAGAGAGAGAGAGAGAGAGAGAGAGAGAGAGAGATTGGATTATGTACTACGTCTTTCTCCTCCAATGTCATCTCGCTACCACCGAATATCCGATCTTCAGGATTATTTTTAGGACTACACCGGAAGAGTGAGACAATGTTTTGACGGCCCCGTTCCCCGGTTTTTATTTATTTTATTTTTAAGGAGCTGCAGAAAACATGACATATTTGACCTTGAATCCACTCTATAAACAGCAGTTCTTCCGATAGATTTGTAACAGGAATTAATTGGTGGCGATGTTTAATCGAGCTGATTCAATTACAATATCGACATATTTATGAATTCTGTAATAATTTATCTATTATAATTATTTCTTATTGTATATATATATATATATCTAATATCCTAAACCCAATGTAAATTGCAACATAGAAAAAACAGTTTTTCATATCTGCGTAATTTTTAATCAGGAAGTGGCTGTTTGAAGTACATTAATTTTTTATCTTCTATTTTTTCGTCCAATTAAGTATTCTTTTATTAGGGGTATTTTTAAAGGCGCTAGTTTCTTGTGTCTGTGTAAAACAAATATTTTTGCATTTTACTTTTTCACATAAATATATGCTAATTTATAAGTATATCCTGCTCAGTGCGATAATGATTAGCAAATCATTGGTCTTTCCGGCTTTATCCAAATGAATATTTGTTTATTTTTAATAATAATAATAATAATAATAATAATAATAATAATAATAATAATGCTATTTTTTAAGGTGATTCAATGTTATACCTTGTTTTTACTACTTTTAGAACGTTTCAAGAGATTTAGATAGCCTCGTTGAATGAAGTTGTTTTACGACAGTTAATGGAAGCTCTTGTTTAATCCCGAAGTCCTTGTCGAAGCTTGAATAACTTGGAATGCTGAGAATTCACTAGTTGTTGGCGATGTCCTAATATTGGACTCTTGACAATCAATTTTTTTTTCTTATACACGTTTTGGTATTCCGAAAATAGAACTGTTAATAGAGTCTCTTGCGTGATGAAAATGTTTTACTTAGAGGATTTTAAGTATTTTATATTGGGTAAATTCTAACCGGAATGTTAAAGAAAAGAAACAGTGATCACCTATGCACTATTCATGTCTCGAAGACTGACCACTATTTGAAAGGGTTGCTTTAATTAATGTCTATCGGTTGATTTGTGCTTCGTGTGACCTTATCGGGTTGATTGTTGCATATTCAGTGGCCTGTCGCTTACAATTCGTGCTCATTTGTCAAATCCTTATATAGCTGACGATCAAATCTTGCGATTTTTATTACATTTTTCTGTTTGTTCCATTTTCAGGCGCTTCCCCTTCGAAAATGGATGATGTTAACTGTTAATCATTGTCGTCAATATTTTTTTTTATACAGCACAAGGTAGAACATAATTGGACATCCTTTTCATTTTGCAAGCTCTCTCTCTCTCTCTCTCTCTCTCTCTCTCTCTCTCTCTCTCTCTCTCTCTCTCACGCACAGAGTAAGTCTTTATTTCTTGTTAGGATCGAACGTAACCTTCAACAAGCGACAATCTTCGATTCATTTAACTCCGAAGGGAAAGGCAGCTTTTTGTTTTGTTTTACTAATTTTTCAGTGAACATATTTCCGTTCTGCTCCGGAGAATGGTCATTATGCAATATCTCACGCATATACGTGCGCTTAAGCACATGAATGCGTGCGCACATGCTATGAGAGAGAGAGAGAGAGAGAGAGAGAGAGAGAGAGAGAGAGAGAGAGAGAGAGAGAGATAAAAACTATCTTAAGTATCCGTAAAAAGCCATGCATTTCAGTTGAAATTGAATTATAAAAACCTAACGCACCTACATTTTTTTACGTACATATATGGATGGGTTCAGCGTGGTTGGATGGGTGTTACATTCTCATTATTTCCATGTTAGCGATACTTAAGGCTTGTTCGTGTGTGTCAGAGACAAGTTGAGACGGAGTGTTAAGAGAATGTAAGTGCCATGTTTTGTTTTGTTTCTCGTGCTCCGTGGTGCAAGTATCGTCATTTGGGGGATGCTGCATAAACAGCCCAAAGTCTAGGTTGATTATTATTATTATTATTATTATTATTATTATTATTATTATTATTATTATTATTATTATTGGGTGACAGTTATAGCTTATGGAAGACTTATTCTACAGTTTTTGTCTCTCTTCTTTAAATACCCATAGTCCTCTTTTCTTAACCTTCTTTTCTTTATCTCTTTATCTCCTATCACATACTATCAGACCCAACTCTCCGCCTCCAACTCGTAACTTTTTTGCCACCCTCTTGTAGGACGTCTCAAGGTTCTTTTCTTTTTCCTACAGAGGTGATTTGTTGTAGGGGGAGGGCGTATATTTTCTGCAGCCAGTCATCCGTTAGTGTGATGCCTTCTCGTGTGACAGGGCAGAGAGAGAGAGAGAGAGAGAGAGAGAGAGAGAGAGAGAGAGAGAGAGAGAGGGTGGTAAGGAATTTTTAAATGATGTTTATGACGTCCATATTCGGCTTTCGAATAGGAAGCACAGAATCTTTTATATTCTAAGTGCTTAGGAGCCTTTATTAATAATTTTATAGCATCTAAGGATAATGTCCTCCCATCTGTGAGCCTCTACTCCTACGCATCAATATAATTGTAGATGCTATTCCATGTGTTTGAGTATGACAGTTTTCTTTGTGAATCAGTGTGACATCCAAGGACTCTCTTAGATGTACTTATCTGGCATTATGTTTTTACTGTCTTTGTTTCTTTTTTTTGCCTTGTTCGTTTTTCCTCGCACTCCTGCGAGAGCAATTGTCCCTTAATCGTTGTCTGTGAGTGACATGATTGTTGCTTTGCGATGAAGGAAGGACTTCGCATTATGCAGATGAAGATCAGACGTTCGCTGGTTGCTAAGTGCGATTCGCAAATGGCTCATTGGTTAATGGGGTTCAGAGAATGTGCAAGGATCATTGAATATTGACCCCGTCTCCTTTGCAAAAACTGTATTGGTTATGCGATCTCTTGTTAATGATTCAACAACGGTGTCATGAGGCCGAGCTTGCTATTTTTGTTATTATACTGATGACTGATATCAGTATTATAATTTGTAAAATTTTGTACTTATGCATTGAAGCCCATATCCGTTGCTGTCTCCATGTACGATGCAGATTGCCCAGTATTTTTATTTTATTTTATATATTTATAAAGCGAGAATAAACCCGCTTGATTCTCAAAAAGTGTAACCTTCAGAAGATACGAATGTCATGTATCATGTAATCTCATCTCCCATTTGTCCACATAGTTCAAGGCCCTGCTGTTACGCAACTGGTTCTTTTCGTTGTTGGCGATATTAATTCAGTACACTGGAAGTGTTTTAATGATGCGATATGATTGTTTTTACAGACGTATTACGTGCAGTCTCTGTACCTTCATATATCTATATATAATGCTGTGTGTGCGTGTAGTTCTTAAGTATTTACGTGTATGAATGGTATTGTCTTGAAATAGCCTTATTAAGGAATCTCATCACCTTTTTGGTTCTATTAGTTTTGCGTTATGGTGAGAAAAATTGCTGAAAGAAACTAGTAATCAGAGAAGTCGCTTTTCTTTCATACATCGTAAAATTTCTCTGTTGATGCAAAATTTTATATTTTATTTGACAACAGAACCGTTAATGTAATGTGTTATTAATATAATCTTAATTGATCTGTATTTTGTCGTCATTACAAAAAAAAAAAAAAATGGATAAGACGTGAAGCGGATTTTGATGTAGATTTTATGTTCTTCAGTTTCTTGTCATATTTTGGGGTGTTTAGGACCTTGGTGCGCATGACACGCGGACAATAGTCCATCAATCAGCAACAAATAATGGTCATCCATCCAAAGTCCTTGTTCATGATGACCCTTCATATGTAATTCTTGGTGGTTGGTGGACTGGTTTTATGCTCCGTTTTTCTTTGCTTTATTGAAGAGAATTCTGTTGCATCATTCGGTGCATCATTAGTGCCGCAATACCATCGTCAACTTCGCTTACCGGCATCAAGGACAAATCCGAACTGCCTGGGAAAACTACGATTTCCGCGAACGGATTTGCCGTCTTGTGCGTCACGTGTTTACAATACCTGGGGGAGGGAGGATGTGACTTCTGTGGCACATACCATCAGTAGATAGAGTAATGAAATGACTGTCCTGGCTTGGTACAGCTTCACACTTCAAATGGTGTGGGACCATGGTGGGATTCAATTACATTTCTTTTTTGCCAAGTCATTACGATATACGTAATGAATGTGTAGTTGAATACATCTTTGTGTAAATTATTTTACCATTTGAACTTGTTTCATTTGACCAAAATAGTTTTATTTAGCTAGAATGTTATGTATCAAAGGGCTGTATGTGTACCATACAAGGGGTGCATCGTGACATTAATCAAAATATCGGTAAATGTGATTTTCCATAGCCTATCATTCTCAGCTGTTTAACATACAAGTCGACCGTAAGATCGTGTTTTTATAGTTACGGGAAGTTCACTGTTACATCTTTATTTATTTGCGGAAGTAATTTAGTTCGCGCAATTTTCACTTTTTAGTAACTGATGTTTATTGGAAGAGGTGAGTGCCTCAAAAAATTATCATACCTATGGGTAAGTATGAGGACTGATACTTCTTTCTACAAGATAACCTTTTGCTCCTGGAAGGAGTTAACGTTTGTTTCCAATATAAATTTCTACGTCGTCCTTTTTTTCTTTGGTCTTTCAATGTAACTTTATTCCTTTTAATGCTTGGAAGTTTCTAAAAGCCTTATATTTGAACTCAAAAATATCTTAACATTAGACCTTGTTGATTGTTTTTGAGCCGTTAGTCCTCTAGTATGACCAATTCTGACTTGACCTATAAAAAGCAGGAGTTCTATATTTTAATTCTCTCGCATAATATTAATTCAGATTAAGAAATAAAAATAAAGCATCTATGACTAAAAGTTTGAATATATAGCATCGTGACCGTTAACTCATTAACTTTATCAATCCCATCAACGGTGGATGTTATGTATATTCACGTCCCCCTGGCGTGTGTGTTCTGCGCCATTATTATTTGGTTCGTCAGTTTTATGACTCCCGAATCTGCATAGAGAAAGTGAAATCCGAACGTGTCTCTTAACGGTCGTTAAGCCATTCCAGAATGCCCTGGTATTCCGCAGAACTGCCGTTGTCATGGTTGTACTCCGGAGAAGCAGTCCGAGTATGTTCTTCTATCTCGAGGGTTTTGCTGTGGAACGCGCACAAGAACCCGGATCTGACAAGGGCCTCCACTGAACGTTGTGCCACCTGTAGTTTCTAATATGTGAAGTAGGAGGGGGCTATATTTGCGCCATTATTATTGTTATTTTTCATGATCGCAGCATTTTCTAGTCATTAGCTCATATTGTAAGTTTGAAGATTAGAGGGTAAACTGCATTATGAGTTTTTATACGAAGCCCAGTATTGTAATTTTTTAAAATAAAAGTACTGATTAGCTTCTATGGAGGTTAGCATAATTATTGTTTATTACTTCTTATTTTTATTATCAACTTTGGTTATTATTATTATTATTACATGGGCAGTTCAATTCTTGCAAGACAAAGCCACAAAACATAGAAAATGTCAGACAATCCGTCGTTGCATGTTCTGGGCAGATTGCGTGCAAAGATTCTGCGAAAACGCTTGATGAATTCAAGTTTTTTCGGTAACTTTTTATCATATGGGCAAGAAGGCAGGATCAAGATTTATCGTAGGAATACCGTGCTAAGTTCCCCAGACAATACGTGTTGGTGCTTTTTTTTTTTTTTTTTTTTTTTTTGTTCCTCCGAGTCAGCTTTGAATTTTTTATTGGTGCAATTGAAAGATGGATTCGGCAGTGACTACGAAATCTGACACTCTTGCAAGATAGACTGCTTGATGTAGTTTCAGAAAAAAAAAAGATATAAACGAGATCGAAATCCATTCTTCCCTGAAATATGAATGTTTGAGCCGGCGATTCTATTGAAGTTATTGAATATGTTAAGATGCTTGGGTTATTTTGAACGGTTTGATCAGTAAGTGGTTGGTTTATCCCAGGTGAATCGTTCCAAATTGTAAGAAGGTACATTTTACAGCATTACAAATACTTTAAAGGAACCACGAAAAAAGGTATATTAATACATAAGTTATAACGTTCAGTGATTGTCTGTATAGCTGTGAAATCAAAGGATGACTTTTCTTTTTTTATTGTGATAGCACACCTGGCCGTAGTGATTAGTGCCATCAGTGCGGTGCACTGTAGGTATTACTTTAGGTTCCTTGCAGCGTTCCTTCAGCCCCTCTTTCATTTTACTGTACCTCCTTTCATAACCAGTTTCTTTCTTCTTACATTCCTGCCTCTCATAACAATGGATTCATAGTGCAATTGTCAGCTTTCTTCCTGTTACATCTTTCAAGCGTTTTTACTGTCAGTTTTTGTTTCAGCGAAGGTCCCAGCGGTTGGCCTTTGGCCTAAATTCTATATTCTATTCTCTATAGTGATAGTAAAGTGCCATATGGAATTGTTATAATTGAAATATTAGCTTCATTGTTATTGTGTTGTTTCTGTAAATCATGTGCTTAAATTTGTGCTTCATGATTCCACTGCAAAATAATAATGACAGTCTCGGAAGAATTTCAGTTTGTCCTTTTGCACATAAAAATCATTGTATATGCAGCATAAGAATGAATGTAAGATTGATAGTTATTACTATGAATTTAATGTAATTCAGGTAAAAAATATCTTGAATCTGCGATTAGGATCACTTGGTCAAACTGAAAAACGTATAAGTTCGTACCTTTATAAACAATCTGTTTGAGGAAATATATATATATATATATATATATATATGTGTGTGTTGTGTGTATGTGTGTATGTATGTGGTGTATGTATGTATGTATTTGTATGTATGTATGTATGGTATACAATCAGACTGATGAATTAAACACATTTTTTTAAAAACAATATCACTGAGGAATTGTTAATTAATTGGGCTTTTTTGTAATATATATTTGTAATATTTGTTCGCATAGAGCAACGCGGGTTGTGGATTTTGAGATGGTAGGATTATATAGTGGATATTCCTATGAAGAATTTTTTTTTTAATTTTTTTTTTTGTTTTGCGGTGCGCTGATAGACCATTTTTATACTTATTATATTTTTTATCAAGCCTCTAGTTTTTTCCTATATATATGCGCTTCTTTGAAGCAAAAAAATATTCCTCTGATGCAACAATCTTACATTTAGAAAAATAAAGTCAACAGTAGTGTGTATATTGTACGTATATTGATGGCTATATGCACAAAGCTTACGGCAATTAGATCAGTTGGCCTCTTCACCCTGAATAAAATAGAAATAATGATACGTTTAGGACAACATCTTTGAAAATTTGCCCATTTTTCAAAGGTGCTGTCCGGAATGTATTTTTTTTTCTATGTTTATTCATGCTAAAGAGGTCAAGTGATCACGTTGCCGAAAGCTTCCTGAATATAGCAATATACTTCATGCGCACTACTGTGGACTTTAATTTCCCATTTAAGATCCCGAGAAAGTGATGGTATCAAAACATCCCGACGTATAATAGATACAGTGAGTCCTGTCATCATCGAGTAAACCATAAACTTTATAATACGGTATGATTGTGAAGTGGCAAACCTGCTCTGCTAAAGTCATCAAAATGTTCCAAACTGGTTTGAAAATCTCCCTGAACGTTAGTTGAATACTTTCTGGTCCATTTGTTTGTAATAGGGGTTTACTTTGCGCTTATAGACAGAATCGTTTGTAAGTGTTTTTGTGTATATATATGTGTGTGTGTATGTATGTATGTATATATATGTGTGCATATATATATATATATATAAAATTATATACATATCGTATATATATATATATAATAAAATATAATGCCTATGTCTATATTTCAACAAACCATTTAAGAGCACTTTATTGCATAAACTGAGGGTGGAAAGGAAAGCTGTTACATGAACTACGCTGGGCATAACCAGCGCTAAAATTGATATGGCGTCCTTGGGAGAGAATGAGTTATATCAGTCGAAGCTCATATCCCATTACCTGGTGGGTAGCGGCTTTAATTATGATATCCATGTTATGGTCATTACTATGCCAAGGGGCGCTTTATTTACCTACCGAGGATCCTACGAATTTGCATATTGCCCACACGCAGCACCGGCTTCGTTTTATACCAATTTGCATTCGATCTGGATTTGGAAGTGATAGCCATAACATGAGAGCAAGGTGCTCGCCCTCTCCTCTCTTTTCTCCTTTCCTAATCCACCCCCCCCCCCTCTCTCTCTCTCTCTCTCTCTCTCTCCCTCTCCACCCCTTTCCCAAACAGAAGCTTCCTGCTTTTGTGATCTGTTATGATTCAGAAGCGGAAAATGGTGGATGTGAGCACAAAGGATATTTTTCGCGCATATTATGCGTTGCGGTCTCATGGTTTAGTGTGATCCTTCGCAATTAAGACACGAGGTATATGTGTATGATATGGTGTTGCTCTCTCTGCCTGCGTTGGGTTACGGTGGTGGGGGGGTGGGGGGGGCGGATTTTGCATGGAAGGAATAGGGTTGGGGGTTGGGGTGGGAGAGGGATGTCATACTGTCATACTCATACAACGATAACGATGATGAATATTTTCTAAGGCTTGCAGAGCAGACTTTCACTTTCCCTCTCCACGTGGTCAGGGAGGGAGGGAGTGAGGGAGAGTTGAGGTGATGGTTTACGTACATGCGTGCGTGCGTGCGTGAGACGTGTAGGGAAACAAGGAGCTTGGGAAGGAGTTCGTGCATATGTAAGTTTCGTCCGAAGCGTAACGCTCGTTGTTGCTCTAATGGCTAGATGTGATGGCGTCGTAAGAGGCAGGAGCGATTGAAAAAATGTTGGTCTCTAATTAAGTTATTAAAATGCTCTCTCTCTCTCTCTCTCTCTCTCTCTCTCTCTCTCTCTCTCTCTCTCTTAACATTCTTAAGAAAGACGCCTCCACACTCGTGTCTAGCATAAGTTGTCAAAAGCATTCTAAAGTTTTTATTAATTATTACTGTCTGTGTGCAAATTTGTTGTTGTACATCATGTCATTCAATTATGATAACGTTACGGAATTTTGTTGTCTACAACCCAACGAGAAATGTAAAAGATCATTTTATTGTTGTGTAAGCAGGTCGTAATCAATTTATTCATTTATTTATCACTTGTTTTCCTTCATTTCACAATTTTTTGCCTTCAGAGAATTAGGCTTGAAAAAATGTCTTATCAATAATACTGCTCAGTTCATCTGCTTAATAGAAATAGATTGATTTATATAAAGGAAGTTAGAAAGATGTGAATAGCTACTTGCATATTTTACATATATCATGTGTTTGTTATTCTGAATTTATAAAATTGTTAGAAAGCATGAATTAATTGTACAACTTGAGCCATAATGATCGATGTAGACATATTGATGGTAGTAGTAGCCGTAAGTTTTCGTCACTGCTCTGCTAGGCTTTTGAGCATCTACATTTTTCCTCTTGCGCTCGCTCTCCGGTTTTGCTTGTATGGTCTCATTGAAACAAAATGGTATCTAAAGGAAATTTTTATAAAGAAAAAAAAAAAAAAATGTTTCAAAGACTGTCCTCATCGTCTGGTAGACCCCTGATGATGAGGACATAAATCCTGGAAAGCTTGTAACATTTTGTTAAAAAAAATCACTTAATGCCATCCTGTTAAATGTTACCCTGTTATTAATAGTATTACAAACAGAACAACTGTCCAAGTGATTAAGTTTAATAATATATATATATATATTATTATATATAGATATATCATATATATAAGATTGCAAGTGCCAAGTTAATACTATATATATCTATATATATATAGTATATGTATTAATAATATATATTTACTATATATTGCAAGTGCCCAGTTTAAGTATATATATATATATATATATATATATATATAATATATATGTGTGTGTGTGTGTGGTGTGTGTGTGTGTAATGCCGAAGAAGCGCCAGCTTTCCTTTTGAAGAGGAGCTTGGAAGCAGGGGGAAGGAACTGTCATTGAACGCCTGAAGCTTCCGTCTCTTTTTAGTATTCGCAGAATACACTTGTTTTATTACAGTCTGTTCATATACAGTGTTCTAGTATAGATGTTTACCCTGCCTAATTTCCCTTTACTAATCTTAAGGTAACACATTGACAAAATAACGTATTCCAGGTTTTTCAGCATGAACGCACCTATACAGAGTGCAAGGATCACTATCTCCATATTAGGACAGTTTGTTCATCCATGGATGACTCATCCGCTGCCGCTTCTTACCTGGTTGGGAATATCAGTTAAATTCTCTCTCTCTCTCTCTCTCTCTCTCTCTCTCTCTCTCTCTCTCTCTCTCTCTCTCTCTCAGGAGCCTTCAGGTCACCGAACATGTGAAAATATTCTTTTAAGAACCAATTTTTTTTCCCATGACGAAAATTAAAACCTCTTGTGTAAATATTATAGTTATTTTTTTTTAACATGTCCTTTTAGGTATCCTACACGAAGTAAATCTGACCATATGTAGAGTCTTAATACAAACATTTCGTATTTTTCTCCACGGCTGTCTGAACTAGTGTACAAAATTTGCAATGAGATAATAGGTCCTGTTGTCAGTGTTTGGGTACTTTTTTTGGTGTGTATGTATTATCGGATATGACAGGTGTTAGACAACAGATGATCGTTGACGATGTTACTAGCTGCGTTGAGTGTTGGTACTTTTGGTACAGTTAGTATCTCTGGGTAGTGGAGTATTTGTAATTATTGTGTTTTGGTGATGGAAATATTGGAGGCTTCTTTTTGGCTGTGGTATAATTGAATGAAGATTGGGTGTCCAGCAGTTTTGTGAAGTGTTTATTCTGCTATTGAGATGTATAATTTCTGAAAATTCTGCAAAAGGGTGCCAACTACTCTGTCGTTGTCATTTATTTAATCGACTTTAATTTCTTTAATTAGTCGTAACTATTGAATCGACTTTCTAAATTTGTTACTGCGATAGGGAGATTCTCATCATTCAACATATATGCTGACATCAACTTAGTATGTGGCAACAGGCAAGTGTATACATATGATGCCAACATTATACATATGATGCCAACTCACAGGGCAAGTGTATGCATATGATGCCAACATGAGTTACACAGGACATGCTCAGTTTTTTTTTTTTTTTCGTTATTTTACAGGTTAAAATGTTTTCTTTCCAGTATCATTGCTCCCTCCCCCATCCATTTTTTATTTGTAACTTTGAGCTTTGTTCTCCTAAAACAGACGTTCCGTTGGGACCCTGGCTGTCGACGAAAAAGACGCCTGTATATAATTAGGTGTATCGTGTAGTCCATGGACGCGGCTGCCCTTGATATGTCTGAATCTGTGTGATCATGGTCATACACCGATTTCTTGGATAGTATAATTGCTCTTACATTTATTTGTTTTCTTTTTTCTTTTTCTTGTAAAAAAAGATGGTTTTATTACTGTAGGGGTATCCAACCATGAAGTCCGGTTTATGATTTCTGTCGGAATTCAAGTGGTTGGTATTACGTTTGAAGTTCCGAAAGACTTATTTTTATGAACTCGGTGATTCTTATTGATGCTGTGTAACCGTGAATAATTGCAGTATTTGAGGTATAAATTATACTTGAATAAAACTACTCACTAATTCACTTTTTGGTTGAAAAGTATTATTGGAAGAAATGTTAAAGGGTTACGATATCAAGCCGTTGCACCCAAATTGCAAGTCGCGCCTTTGTCCTTGCTTCTTTATTGGACTATTACTGTTCTTGTGGTTTCCGGTCAGGGAAATTTGGAAAGGTTTTTATTTTTTTTAGCCCCTCAACGGTAACAAATAATTGGTAGCCGAGTCAAATAGTCATTTATTTTTCCTTTTGCTAAGGATTTTCAAAGCTTTTGTATTATCTATATATCTTTTCTTTTGGTTTTGTATTTACCTCCCATCTCCAGTGAAGGTTACTCGGTAGATAAAGGTCTTTATGGTTTGTTCTGTATGAATACGTTTACCATATGAATTATATTGCTATAAACTTCTTAAGAATTGTAGATTTAAAATTATTAGTCATACTTGTTTCAATTTTTTTAAACATCGTTTTCCTAGGAAATTTCAACGATGCAGTTGAAAGTGAGCCTCTCTCTCTCTCTCTCTCTCTCTCTCTCTTCTCTCTCTCTCTCTCTCTCTCTCTCTCTCGGATTCTTCTCCTTCTCTCTATCTCTCATTCTCTTCTCTCTCTCTCTCTCTCTCTCTCTCTCTTGGAAAGGTTAAAGCTTGATATAGGGTAGCAATTTTGGCGTTTTTCATGTTCGTGTTAAGTCACAGCCGGAAAAGCATTATTGATTATATTGCCTTGATATTGTGCAAAGACTCTTTCTTAAATTGTCCTCAACGGTCATTAAAATTATATTACTGTTGTTCCTGGAATCACTACCATTACTGTTAATAGTTATAGTGATAGTGATAATATTATTAAAGATAATGTTAAAGTTAAAATAACGGTCAGTGTTAATGATGGCTCTGACAGTTACAATAATGTGAGTGACTTCACTGGGATCAGTATGCCCAAGGAATATTCTCAGTCACTGCGATCACTTATAACATAATGTTGAGATGACAAACGAGGCATTCAAAGTCCTCGTGAAACAGTTGATCACGATGATTGAAAATATGCCTTGTTCGTACGTGGTGATATATGAGAGGTTACCATAATATAACCAGTAAAACTAAACAACTTTTTATTTAGATTTTGAAAGTGATTCATGCCTTCGGTATGTTCGTGTCATATTTGTGTCTGTCGCCACGCCTGCATTCTTTCGAAGAGATTTGCCTTCTGGACAGTCACATTGCGATGCAAATGCACAAGTGGGACTTGAAGATGGCGAGGATATGAACTCGTTCTCTCTGTTTCCCTTAAAAGGTCCAGGTGATGCAGACCAACGGAGTGACTCACTCTCCGTTTACTACGACGCCCTTATCCAATGGGTCAGACCACGTTTTAGGCAACTCTCTCTCTCTCTCTCTCTCTCTCTCTCTCTCTCTCTCTCTCTGTCATCGAAGTTTGTATATGGATGTTGTACAGTAAAACCTTGTTACTGCTAAGGCTTGACGTTATGTAACAATCAAGCTCGTATTTGGTTGAAGAGAATATGGATATATTAATATACATAATATAAATTATATAATATTTCCAATTTTTTCTGAATTTTGCATCCTCTTTTGATATAACAGTGTGCCAATTTAATTTAGACGTATAAGAAATATCCTGCACTTGTAAAGTGCAAAGTAATAATTAAACTTTCTATCTTTTGATTAAATCGGGGTTTCGGTTTTTTTCCTTTCTTGGGAAACTATCACGTAGTCCTCACGTTGTAAAATGACCACCTGTTGGCAGGTGCACCGTCGGGGGGCTTGCGGGAAGGGTGGCCGGTGGACGAGGATGTTTTATTTGCCTTTCCCTCCTTCGGGAAATAAGCTGCGCAGAAAAAAAATAGTCAGTTGAAGCTTGAAATGAAAGTTTCTTGTTAATCGTGGAGAGAGAGAGAGAGAGAGAGATTTAGGTGCATCGACCATGCAGTTTTATACATAGTATGACAGCAATGCTTTTTTAGACATATACATATATATTAACACTGATCCATTTCCCCTATCAAGGGGGTGGCTCCAGTGAAAATTCAATGCAACTGTCACTCAAACATTCGTGTTTTGATAGCTCATTCGCGGTGCCCGTTATATTTATGTATATACTTGTGTGTGTGTATATACACATACATACGTACATACATATATACAACGTTTGACTCGTTATGTGTGTATATGTATATATACTATATATATATATTATGTATATGTATATATTATATTTATATGTATGTATCTTATACACACGAAATCTAATACAAATTCAAAATGTTCCAGATGTCTATGATTGTCATAAAAGGCGACTTTGCGGCAATGTTCGTTCGTGTATAATACTCGTTTCACATAGCCTCCTGATTGGCTGGAAATTCCTTAGATGAGTGAAATGCAAAAAAGAATGAAGGAATTTGGCGGTGTGAATATTCCTAAAGTGGAGAATGGAATCCAATGTATTAATTCTCTTACTACAATGATGTTACATTTTTTTGTTGTTGATATGTCGGCGTCAGTAATTTTTGATGTTGTAACGCCACTCCTAATAAACTAATCACTGAATATATGCGAGAGGAATGTTACCTGCTTACTAATGAGGAGGCGGCAGCCTGTCGTTCCTAGTACTTTCAGGTAAGGGAGAGAGAAGCAGTGGTTTTGGTAGAGCTACTCGGGTCAAAACATTGAGTAGAATAATTTGTTTCGTGTTCATTTTGTCACTGAAATTAGTAGAATGTGAACCTTCTCGATTCATTTGTATTTGCCATCTGTAACTAAGCTGGCCTTCAAAATTATAAAGTGGGTGCGTTCAGCGTTTTGCGCTAAGATATGGCAGTGTCGATGCTGACTCTGAAGGCTGTAATATTAGTAATGTAGAGCGTAGACATTAACTTACTTGAGAGAGAGAGAGAGAGAGAGAGTTTTATTAGTAATTTTTTCCACATATTTTCTTTGACATGGATATAATTAATTATGCGTGCTACAACCTGTGAACATTTGATAATAACTGTTATCATATCTGGAGTGTGATTACAGAACTGACAATCTCGGGCGTTATCATCAAAGTTGTAGCATTATGTAACTTCCCAAGTACACAAAGAACAATCCCGAACATCACAACCCCACACACGCAGTTTGTTTTTTTACTTATGTTTATATTTCTAAAGGCAATTTATTTTTTTGTATGGGGGGGAAAAGTTGCCTTTAGGAATGGCCGGTGAGAGTAAGAGTTATTGGCGTTCACCGCAGAACTTTCTCTTTCGAGACATGTAATGGGTCTGTCGGATAATGATATCACTTCTCCCTCAGGTCCCTATATTGTCTGGAACCATTTTCTCCCGTATTCCACATGTCATTTGTTACCTCAGAGCCATACAACATATGAAATCTTGAGTGTAAGGAGAGAGAGAAAGAGAGAGGGGGCTAAGGTTGATTGATTGAATGTTTTACTATCATCAGAGGACGTGACATCAACGGCGGTCATCGACGAGAGAGAGAGAGAGAGATTTAGGTCTCTGCTTATGTAACGCTCAAGGCCAATATCGGTGCTACTAACTTGTATTTGGTATAATTTTCTTTACAGAGTAGAAGAAAAAGTAACCATTCATTTTAAGAATAGTATGCTTTTTTTTTCGACTGAACAAACTCACGCATACAATGCACCCACGTCTGCTATTTTTCCTCCCGTTAATTATGACGGCAAGCAGAATGTGAAAGCTCGTAAATCTGCCTCCACTTCAAACTTGCTCGTTTGTCAAATGTTGGCGAGAGGCGACGCCTGCATTTTTGGTAAACGCCATTTATCGTGATCCCGTGCAAAACGTTTTTTTATTTTTTTCCTTTTTTATCGTATGCAGAAGTATGCGCGCGTTTTTATGGGTGACATATGTGCGCTTTCTCACTTTCCCTGGCTGTTATGGCCTGTGGGATCTGAATGAAAATGAAGGTAATGTGCGCGTTATGGCTGTCCGGTCGTCATGTGTCATCTACATCAAGAGTAATTGTGGTTCTCTGAGGTTTATGGCCATTAAGCCATATTGTGTTTCCCTCACGCCGTGATTTCGCTCTATTGTATAATGGAAAAATTAATGTGTCCAGAGACTTTTTCTTGTGCGGAAATTTTGTTGATATTTTCACTTTCAGACGAGAGAGCTTTATGGAAGTAATTTTGCAGGAGGTAGTTGATTTCATTTCATTGGAAATATTTTATTTATTTATTTATTTTTTACGGAATTTGGACGTCTATGTCAATCGAGTAATTTGATCAAGTCTCTGTCGTTAACTTCACAGGCATTTGTTTCACCTTTGGACAGTGTGTGTCTCTTTATGCTCACTGTAGTGCATTTCGAGTTATGTAAGGCGCGAGGACTCATTGCCGATCTGCAGGGGCGAATTTCTTGATTAATGCTTCGATCGTGATCGGGCTTCTGTGGCGTTTCCGTCATGAATGACGCTGTTATCATGGGAATGGGAGACGGAGTTGAATGAACGAGTGGCTTTAAAAAACCTTAGATCAGTGAGAAGTAGAGGAACAAGTGTGGTGACGGTGCGAGATATATATGTGTGTGTGTATATATATATATATATATATATATATATATATATATATATATATATATATATATATATATACAGTATGTATATTGCATTATCTCGAGCACAGATTGGTACTCAAGAAAACAAGGCGGTCAGTATTACAGTAGAAATGTGTTAGTTGAGATACTGATGCAATATGATTGACTCGGTTCCTAATTACTCCTTGTAAGGAGGAGACTTTTAACAGTCAATAGCAGACCGTGCAGCTTGATGGTAGGCAGTGTTGTGAAATAATGGGGAGGGGAGGGGATACTGTACGGGATGTTACAGAGTTGGGAAGGTAGGGAGAGGAAGTCGGTTATCAGCTCAGAGTTATGAAGAGCCTTTTCGATGGGAGTGAGGTGTACGTGCACTGGCGCGTATTTATCCCGTCGAAGTTGCCTATTGGCTTCTATGGGAAGGGGCGGAAGCCGCCAGCGGTTTAAGCACCATGATAGTGGCAGCTTCAATTCCACCTCCAGACTGTTTATGCTCTCTCTCTCTCTCTCTCTCTCTCTCTCTCTCTCTCTCTCTCTCTCTCGTTCTTTTGTCCTGTGGTGGTTGCTTACGTCGAATTTTGAAATTTCCCCTTGGCGACAGGTCCCCGTCACTGTGAGTGATTGATCAGTTTGCGGTTGGGAATTCGCTTTGTCACGAACATCAAAATAAGCAAATGATTCAGTGAATAATGAAGGCCGCAAGCTGTCAGACACAGCCGCACCAGCCAAGCATCTCTTGACACTTGGGGAATGAGGCCTTTGGAGAGAGAAGCTGTAGATCTCGGCCCTTTCGGGTAATTAAGAGGAGGGTCAGTTCTCCGCCCTCTATATATATTTCACTGCTTTGCTATTTATTTATCCTTGTACTTTTTTGTACATGTGAATTAGAATTTCTTCCGGGTCTGATTTCCTTATAATTGTTTATCAAGTTACTAAGTTCTCTCCCACCCTCCGCTTAACAGAATAGATATCATTTGACAGGATTCTTTCAGTGGCACCTCCCGACGCCGTTTCCCACCACACTTACGTTACAAGTGAGAAGAAGCCAGCAGATACTCGGACTTGTACAAGTAATCACCTTTGGACTGCTCCTTCTAGTTTTAAGAAGCTTCTCTCTCTCTCTCTCTCTCTCTCTCGGGACACACACGCACACACGTAGTACATACATACATATATGTATATATGTATGTATGTGTATACCATAATGAAGGGCCTCATCAAAATGGTTTGAAACTCTCTCTCTCTCTCTCTCTCTCTCTCTCTCTCTCTCTCTCTCTCTCTCTCTCTCTACCCGATAAAAGTACATGTTTCAGAAAATAATAAGATTCCACGTGTTGAAAATTTTTCCCCAAGAAATTTTATTTTCTGCAATTAACGTTGCAAGATTAACAAGAAAATAATCTTGCAAGATGACGAGTCGTAGTTTTGGGGAAGTTGATTTCTCTTGTTTTTGTCTTTCCCATAATTATTTCTCTAATCCGGCTTTTATCAAGACTTCGTTATCATGAAAAAATAATGAGTTTTGTTTTCTGACTTTGTTCGTCCGTGTAACTTCATCAAGAACAACTTGGTATCACTTCTGACGAGCCCCTTCCTTTCGGGCTAAAAGCCTTGAAAGTCAGTGTCCCGATGGTAAATCCTTGGTTTTCGTTCAGAACGAGCTTGCTACTTCTGGTCTAATCTCAGTAGTGTATATTTTTTATCTCATTGTATTGTGGAGTTAATCGTGTTATGTAATGTTATTCAGTCGAGTTTTTTCTTCTACGAATTGTTTCGCTTCGTGTTTGTAGCCAAACATGCTCTACTTTATAAATACTTAAAATGAATAACATAGAAAATTGGTTACATGTACCTTCAATTTTTAACCAGAAGTACCAGAACGCTTCTCTGTGGCTGATGCAAAAGAGTACACGTGAAAGTTAAAGGAAAAGAGGGTGTATTTCTTACAGGCGCCGTGCTGTAAATGTGACGATGTCAGAATGGATTTTGGTAGCTGTCGTGTTCTACATAGTCCCATCACGTAAAGGAGAATAATAACTTCGTTGTTCTACGTTCCTCCGTTGATCAATACCGCTGGAATGGGTTATCATTTGGAGCATGAAAGTTCGCAGGAATTACATTTGCTTTCTGCTGAAATGGGGAGTGTTTGCGCATAACGAATCTCTTGTTATTTTTATTGTTCGTATCGCTAATTTGTAATGAGCCATAACATTTTATGGCAGGATACCCGATCAGTTGAAGGTTCATGCGTCTGAAATTGTATGATACTCTTGTTTAGAATTTAGAATAGAACAAAACATCATAGTCACCTGATTTGGTTAAGGAGCTGTGATCAAAATGCCGTTAATGTATTATGTAGGATTTGTTAAGGATACGTCCAAAACCTACGATGGAAGACGGTAGGAATTATTATTATTACTATTGTTATTATTATTAATGATAGCCAAGCTGCGACCGTACTTGTAAAAGCAGAATGTTAGAACCAAGGATTTATAGAGTAACCCATTGGTTTCAACAGGGAAAGGAGCTTAGTACAGCAGAAAGAAACTAGGAAGTATCAGTGTAAGAGAAATAACTACCCCATAAAGCATATCAGATAGAGCAAGGAAGCTGTAAAATGAGGATTCATTTTAGCCTGTTCAACATTTGTGTCTCAGCATTCCCAAGAATTCTCAATTAAGCGAGGAAACAGATTGAAAGGAGGAGTGGCTGAACGGTGCAATCCGAGGATTGGTAACTTTGAGTATCAGCGAATGTTCCTTTACCTCTGCACTTAACCTCTGGAATTTTACCTTTCTTTCTGTTTCCCTTTCCTGGTGTGCTATTTAGAAAGTCAAGTAATATCTGATTTATTATTATTATTATTATTATTATTATTATTATTATTATTATTATTATTATTATTATTATTAGTCAAGGATTTCCAATAGATTCAGGTCCATAGATGGATGTGTCAGTGGTTGTGAAAGTTAAGAGTTATTTTTTCTTGAGGAAGGATCGTGTGTTTTCTGGAAATGCAGACGCATTCTTAGAGAGAAAGGGTATACAGTGTTTGGTAATTGATTTAGTATATTTCTTATATATATTGAACTCCTTAACCAGTGTTGGGTTTATTTTGTCATTGACGCTGATTTCGAAATCGTTATATTTCTGCGGAAAAAAAAACAACATAAGTACTACCCACAGAGCTTTTGCAGTATGAATATTTAGAGAGAGAGAGAGAGAGAGAGAGAGAGAGAGAGAGAGAGAGAGAGAGAGAGAGAGAGAGAATATTGATTACAGAGGGGTGTGTCACGTTGTCGCATTTCGTACCCAGGCAATCTTAGTGGTCTTTTTCGTTGATTCTCTCTCTCTCTCTCTCTCTCTCTCTCTCTCTCTCTCTCGTTTGAAATCCACATCTCGGATGAGTAATGCGTTGAGCGAACGAAGCGTACGCTGATGAATTAATTAGAAACTCGAAGAGAAAGAGAAAGTTTACTTTTCCGTGGAAACTACGCGCTTTCTTGTGAAGCAGGTGTTGGAAAGGTAAGGGAAATATTCTTGGGATTGCCTGAATGGGGAATTTAATGAATGTTGAAGCTGTGAGAGCGCAAGCTCAGTCATTGCCATTGCTTGTGTATAATTATGGCTGTACGGTAGTATATAAATGATCTCTGCAGGAAGAAATTCGAATTGCATCATATATATATATATATATATATATATATTATATATTTATATATATATGTGTGTGTGTGTGTGTGTGTGTGTGTGTATTTATGTATGTATGTTTACTTATGCACGTATTACCTACGGTAATGTATACTACAGCTAAGGTGTCATTTACAGAAACGGGCTTATTTCACTGATGTCTAAGCGTAGGCACATTAGAACATAAAGTAGTAAGGTATTATTGCTTAAAGATAAATGATAAGTTCTTTCATTTCTTTTTTCATATAAGTTAGGATCGTATATAGGGACTTAGTTTCGTTTGAAATAATATAGGTTTAAGTTATGCGTAAACCAAAGGAGCCATACCTGATAGTCTTAGTAATAAAGAATAATAGGTCACTGAGGAATGATGGAGAACCTCAGAGGAGTAATGCCTGGTTGGTTTGGTTTTCCTACTTTGCAAGTTTTGTCTTCACGTTAAGCAGAAATTATTGTCGGAATATTTTGTCCTTAAGAAATAGTTTGATATATATCCTCTTTTTGGAACCTTTTGTTGTATCTTTTTGCATTAATTTCTTCATTACTGTTCAGGGTAATGTAAAGGAGAGTGCTTAATTAGGTTTAGGGACGAGGAAGATTCTGTGAGTAACATAAAAACAAAATGTTATTACGTATATGTCTGCTTATTACAGTTCTTGACTTTACTTCATCACTGTGTGAGATTATGATATAGTAAGTTTCAGTCAGTTCATTAGATACGTTGAGTAAAAATACGAATGAGAAAAGGACTCTTCATTTCTGTCTTCCATTCAGAAATCCGCCATAAAGAGAGAACCTTCATCATTTGGTCAGCATTTTAGTGTGTTGTGGCTTCGTTATTAGCTTTGCTCGATGTGGACTGTCAGCCAGCATGTTGTAATTGATCCCTTCTCTAGTGCACCTAATGGATCTTATTTCATGATGTATTGTATGTACACGCCCAGGCTTACTTTAGTAAGGGGAGGGGGTTGGCGGGATTGGGGGCGGGGTGGGGGGTGGGATTGATATCGGAGTTTGGTTGCATGTGTGGAGATCAACAATGAATCTTGGAAGACGGCGAACCACTAGAAGTTGAAAAGTTAAAAATATCCTCTCTCTCTCTCTCTCTCTCTCTCTCTCTCTCTCTCTCTCTGTTTTATATTATGGTAAATACTCTTTACCCACGTTGAAATTTTGTCTCTGCGTTTTCGTTTGTGATAAGAGATGAGTAAATTTTTGTCTATGTATTACTGTTCTCATTATAATTGCTGGTTATTTGTAATATATATTAATAATACTAACCATTATCTGTGTTAATTTAGAAGCCATTTTCTATGAGTTTGGTTTTTTCTCATTTCTTTAATTTAATTTTTCCTCTTGGCTAACCTTTGTCCCGTTTATTTGCTCGAAACCCATTTAAGAGCTAAGTTGAACGTTGTCTCCATAAGGTTTTGGTGGCAACAGATCTGGCCACTTTGGAGCCGATGTGTGCTCCATAGGGTGATTGCATGCAAAGCAAGCTGCATCCCTGTTCTCTCCTTTGCCCTCTGCAGTGGTTGGCGTTTTGCACTGTTTGTCTCTTATGTTTTTATTCTATAATATGTTTTTTTCTTCGGAAAGTGCTTGACAAACGATTGTTTCAAATCTTACCTTGTTAGTTTTGCTATCATTTGGCAAGCTCTCTCTCTCTCTCTCTCTCTCTCTCTCTCTCTCTCTCTCTCTCTCTCTCTCTCTCTCTCTCTCTCTCTCTCTCGTTAACTTCAATCTTACTCATTTCTAAATCTTATCAAAGATAATATTTACACTTTTATGCATGTGTGTGTTTGTGTATGAGAGAGATACTTATCGCAAATAACTTAACGCTTACTGGCTGTCTGTGTTTATTTGAAGTAAATCCTGGCCCATCCTTTAATGTGTACTGAAAGTTATTGTCTTGAATAAAAATGATGTGATATACAGCAGATAAAAGATGCATTGCTGTGTATGTAACCACCACTGAAATAATAATTATTGATTGCCTTGAAGATTGTGCTAATTAGAAAAAAGATACGCTTGAGAATCTTTACTCAAATTAAGATAGTATTCTCAGTCGAAATAGAAGTTGCAAGGGCAAAGCGGACGCATAGGAGGTAAATTATAATCTTCTGTAAAGATATTTATTGTAAAAGAAATTACTCAAGTGAAAACTTTTGTAGATTTAACGTGTAAGAAATATTTCAGATTTCTGTGAGATGTTATTTTCCTGTAAGGATGATCTTGGAATATTTGCGTTGACGCAAAGGTTTTACGCTCACGTGGTTGGCAGAAAGTTTCAAAATGGTGTTATGGTGGGTCTTTCTTTTTTATTTTGTTTCGTCGTTAAAAGGTTAAAAGATTTTACCACAAATAATATTTTGATTATGATTGTGTTTTCATGATATTGATGACATTTCTTTAATTTGTTTTTTTAATTTCACAAATTTAATTAATCAACCGTTTCCATTTAATTTAAATTAACACACACACACATATATATATACTATATATATGTATGTATGTATGTATGTGTATATATATATGTGTGTATATATATATATATATATATATATATATATATATATATATATATATATATATATGTATATATATATATGACGTCAGCGCGCAAGAATTGTTGGAAAGTTCCTGTATGGCTGGTTACCAGAGGTATCAAATTGATCACGCGAGGAGCGTTGACCCATGGTGACCCAAGCCTGTCATCGTTTTTCGTGCAGTTCTTGACCTCAGGTGGATATGCCCTAATAGTTCCGCGCCACTGTTGATCGCACGGCGCAGATACAAAGATTTTATCCGGACCCAACGAAGATTTTATCCAAACGCACACGTATTATTAAATTTTGTTTGAATCTCATCCTATAGATTTGCAGATTTCTGGACTTTTATTCTTAAGGGGTGCTACATTGATTTTACGTATTTTGAAAATGACTCCTTAGTTTTTCCAAATCCGTTTATTGGATAACGTGTTTTCGCTTAATTCCTTACTCTTCGGAAATGTAAAGCTACAGATATTATAAGAGCTTGTTTCCCAGTAATCATTTCCCGCACCGATTAGGATGGGAATGCTGAATTTTCATTTATTTTGTTTAGCTGATATTTTTTCGATGTTAGTCTAATTCCTGATAGCTGCTGGTTATTGCTGTTCTTGATAAAGGTACTAGATTCTGTTGGACCGATAAACAGCATCGTTATTCGTGTGTGATTCGCGATACGAACTGTCTGGCAACGAGGCAGATAATCAAAGAGAAGATAATTTTAATACGTGTGACTGTTACATTGTTTTCGCATGCAAATTTTAAACTATATTCACGTTGTTACAGTTACATAAATTTTTCTGTTTGTATGTTGGTTGGACGCTCTTGGTTAAATTTCATTAATTGTAGTGTTGCATTCATAATACGTTATTATTTAAGCTGAGGTTGTTTTTGTGTTCACACTGACCTTATTTTCGGACTGTTATTGTATGGAGCTTATGTGCACCAATTACCACGCACCGAAATCAGAGACTGGTGCTTGCTTGTCAATGAGGAGGAACATAATCTGCGAGGAACAGACGATCGGATTCCACCCTGGTTTATCCACTTGTAACAACACGTGTTGCTAAGTCCGTTAAATGCCGAAAGTTGAATTGCTGGTCATGTGTATGTTTATGCGAGTTTTTTTTTTCATGCAGTTGAATGACTGCGTGTTTATAAGTTTGTTGTTATTTCATGGTTGAATTTAGATTTCCTTGTAACAGATGCTCCGTTGAGAGCGTCGGTCGTTGTCCCCCTGGAGAACGCCGCTTGTCGCCATGGCGGGTTATATTTATGTATCCTGTGCCGAGGTTCATTTCCAAGTGTCATCATGAGGAGTTCCCTGACATTAATAAGAGTTGCCTGACATCAGTTTTGAGTTGCCTGACTTATCAATACGTGTTGTTCGGTGGACCCCACTTTGTATGATCGCTTTACGACACAAGACATCAGGTCAGCAACAAAACCTTTGACGCTACATGAGTTGGGCTGTGCTTGGAGATTGCTTATTTAATTCACTGCGGCTAAGCAGACAAAACCTTGTACATTTTTCCACAAAATATAAGTTTCAATTTCTGCACAATTATAGAAGCTGTGGCATGAAACGCATTAGAAATAATTTTTAACTACTGTGATTTTTTCCTTATATATACATCTTTTCTATTGGTAATTTAACTGAATGCAAAATGTTGGCCAGAGGCCAATTACTGGGACCTATGTAGTCATTCAACGCTGAAACGTAAATGGACAGTAAAACGTTTGAAAGGTGTAACAGGAGTAAGGCCTCAAAACAGTTGCACTATAAAACAATTGTTAGGGGAGGGTGGAAAATAAGGTGGCATAAAGAGAATATGAAAGGAGGTACAGTAAAAGGAACGAAAGGGGTTGCAGTCAGGAGTCGAAAGCACGCTGCAAAGAACCTTAAGTGGTGTCTACAGTGCACCGCATTAGGTGCACTGTCGGCACTACCCTTTAGTGGGGTTCTGTCGGTAACTCGCAGGGTGTTCAAATATTATTGTAATATTTGAATATGGTCTTTGGCACCTGTCTGCAATTTTCTGTTGGGACTTACTTCTTGGCCCTTTTTAAATTCAGATTGAAATAGTACAACATATTGTTATCTTTACTGTTACCTTCTTTTACGTTTTGCAGCTAAAACGATTTCGTTATTAAAAAAATTTCGGTGCTAATGGTGATGATGTTAGAGGAAGTAAACATTTTTAGATGTTTCCGGCTTGTAGTCTCTCTCTCTCTCTCTCTCTCTCTCTCTCTCTCTCTCTCTCTCTCTCTCTCTCTACCTCTGGTTGGAAATATACTGTATGTCTGGTCCGTTTTTCATGATTGTAAGTTTGAGGGGATGGTAATTTCAAACCTTCACCAGAGATTTTTTTTTTCCTTTTTTTAACGTCCTAAGATTCTTGGATTTCATATTGTCTTCAATTTCTTCCATTTCGAAAATAAATGACAGACCGCTAACGTACATTCTTGCAGTGATTCTGTAATTGTTAACACCAGCACAGAAAAGCGATGGTTTTTGAATCACTGCCGCCACCTTTTGATGTCGATGAAAGTGTCGACTGTAACCCTAAGATCAGCTTTCTCCGCCCCTCCCGTATTTCTCTATCTCTTCCTTAGTGATGACGACCATGAGGCGTTTCTTATAGCTGCTTTCTGATGCATTGATAACGTCATGTTTTGAAATCTTAAAAGGTTAGGAGAGAGAGAGAGAGAGAGAGAGAGAGAGAGAGAGAGAGAGAGAGAGAGAGGGGGGGGGAGGGGGGGGGGGCGTTTTGGGGGGGGGAGGGGAGAGGGGGGGGGGGGGGGGGGGGGGGGGGAACCCAAAATTAAGAAATTTTTATGGTAACTTTCTTATTTTGTCTGCTCTTTCCTCACTGATACTTATCCTTTCTTAACTTTTATTTATGGATTTGAACGCTGTGCTTTCCTGTTAAGTATGACCCATCCCCAGTCATCTTTGCTTGCATGAGGATGAATGGACGCTCGGTCTTTTTGAACATGGACATAGGAAAAAATACCTATCTTGAGTCGAACGCTGATAGTTTTATGTTTTCCAAAATGTTTGCAAATGCTTTAGTCATCCACAGTATAACTCTTATCACCCTTGACACACCATTATTGCAGAGCTGACTAATTCTTGCTTAGGATGAAGATGATAGAATGGTGTTTTGATGCAGCATTTAATGGCTTATTATTTTCCATTCTTTTAGGGCTCTTGCCTTATCTGGGAATTATTGCTTCATTCTGCGCAAGACTTCACGAAACTTTTCTGAGATTCGAATGGTAGAATATATACCTTTTCGGTGCGCCAAATTGTCCATTTCACGGTGAAACCACGTTATTGTTTTTTGTTTTTTTTTTTTTATAGAGAGAGAGAATAATTTGTAGATTACAGAAATTAGTAGTACAGCACGAGCTAATGATATTGTTATTTATGTCGTTTCTGATCGTTAGCATTAATTGATAATAATTAAGAAATTTTATTAATAGGACGTGTTTGTAAATATTATGCAAATGTTATTACTTAATAATGTGACCCGCTCATCAAGGTGAAGACAGAAGTTATCTGTAGTTGTAGGTGAAAATTAGTTTATTACAGTAGTGCAGGCTGCTAGCTGAATTCATAAAAGGCGCCAGATTTTGTTCTTGATAAATACTTTATGTGAACCTGTTGTTATTATTATTATTATTATTATTAGAAACATCAGTAACAAATGAGTTGATATTACGATGATAACCAAAATATCAAGTGGGCGACGAACCTGAACAAGTACAAAAAAAAAAAAATTCACATCACAATTCGCACCTCGGTTACAAACCACCACCACAAAAAAGTAATGATAAAGTTCGGTAGTACAACTTCTAATGTAGTTTAGTTTTATAGTAATAGCGTACTAGTATTGCTGTTATTCCAATTGCTAATTTGTACAATAAATTTTTTTTACAATATATATATATATATATATATATATATATATATATATATATATATATATATATATATATATCTATCTCGGTCATCCTATTCGACTGGGTGGTATTTACAGTGTGGGGTTCCAGGTTGCATCCTGCTTCCTTAGGAGTTCATCACTTTTCTCATTATTTGCGCTGTTTCTAATAACACACTCTTCTGCATGAGTCCTGGAGCTACTTCGGCTTCTAATTTTTCCAGGTTACTTTTCATGGATCTTGGGATCATGCCTAGTGTCCCTATGAAATTATGGGTACAATATCCCATATCCTTATTTCTGTTTTCAGGTCTTGATAATTACAACATTTTTTCTCTTTCTTTCTCATCTACTCTGTTGTGCCATGGTACTGCGACATCAATGAGTGATCCTTTCTTCTTGGTTTTGTCAATCAACGTCAAGTCTTGTATGCTGGCACATATCACCATATCTGCTCTTATATTATTATTATTATTATTATTATTATTATTATTATTATTATTATTATTATTATTATTATTATTATTATTATTAAGTATGTACTGGAAAAGTGGGTAGAACTCATGATAAAACAGAATAGAAAGGATATCACTGTGGACCTATATTTTTTGTAGAAATTAATAGTAAGAATAACAGTAAAAGTAGTATCTTATTGCCATGAAACTAAAGTACATTATATTACTATAGTTGTCATAATTTAGTAAGGTGTACGAACACTATCGATGTGTATTATTGTTATCATTATTTTTTTTGGTGGTGTTCTGCCACTGAGATGCGAATTGTGATGTTATGAATTTTTCCTTTGTACTTGTTTAGGTTCACCGCCCTCTTGCTATTTTGATTATCGTTTTGTTTGTGCTTGGCTGCTCCCGCTTGAATTTGGAAATCGAGAAGGTAAAATTTGCTTCTCTGCAAAGCCGTCATGCGTTTGCATTAATGGCTTATTACACTGTTTATTTGCTGTCGTTTCTGTTTGAACTTGTGCTTCTTCGTTTACATTTACAAAGAAAGAAAGAAAGAAAGAAACACTTACTGTACAGAGGTTTTTTGTTCTGCAAAATCCAATTGGTTTGGCTAGTCCCTTAGGCTCCCCACCCTCCCCACCTCCCCTCTCTCTCTCCTGTTGGTTTGGAGCAATCATTAGTGGTTCATTAATCAAGCTTGGTTCCCTTTTCCATTCATCTCTCGGGGCCATGATTCATCTGGGTGCATCTAAATACCTACGCCAATGACACTATGGTTCAGTGCGCTGCAGGTGACATCTGCTCTTCTGTAGCTGGAAACTGAATGCTGTCAAGTTTGGTACATTTTCCTCTCTGTCTCTTTTCTCTCTCTCTCTCTCTGTCTCTCTCTCGAATGAAAGCTCGATGGGAGTAAAAGTTACTACAATAATCTCTTATTCCGATAGTTTTATATGGTTTGTTTTCGTTTTTTAAACGTGAAATTATTTTTTGGAAGTTATTATTTTGGAATAATAGTCGATTTTAAAAATAATAGTTTTGGAATTAGAGAACGCGCCAAATGGGTTATAGATGAAAATGAATGCACGTGCAGAAATAGGTCTAGATTATGTTGACGTGTGTTTTATGGAAACGACAAAATTTTATATTTTTTCTTGATCAGACCATAAATTGAATTTATATAGTGAGTTTGCGGCACCGAATGCATTACGACATGTGCATTTTTAAGACTCCAAGAGCGAAAGATGAGGTTGTGTTTAGGGTTATGGATTTCCTTAAATGGACTCAGTTGCTGAGGTATGGCCTCTCCTATGAATAAAAGAGTACTATGTAGTACCGACGTGTGGCCATGGTACGTTTTCTCGTTGTGTAGACTCTCTCTCTCTCTCTCTCTCTCTCTCTCTCTCTCTCTCTCTCTCTCTCTCTCTCTCTCAGGGAAGGCATGTTTGGCCTCCACATGCGTTTGATTCGCCATTTCAGATCTGGGTATATTAGAACAGCATTCGATATTTTGCTTTTGTTGTTTGTTCTTTATATGCGTCGAGTGGTCACAGCTGTTGAGTGAATCTTGTTTTGTTTTATATTCTGTTGCCTTCAGAGGGAATGCGGACCTCCAGGGACTGCAGGTTCGTGCTCAAGGATTTATTCTGCTGGTGCCTTCCGACGTCCATCTTTATTTTAGTTCCTCAGCTGGTGTACTGAACTGTGGGTTGGTGTCTTGGTATATATTGTGTCAAGATTTTATCTCTTGGGGTTATCATGAGGAAGATAGTTGAATAGAAAGAAGGTATGCCTGCGTTTCGATAGTCTATACCCTACGATTGTTAGTTCTGATGTTTTCTTATGCTTATATTCACTATTATCATTCCGAATGCGTAACTTTGACCGAATACTGAGCGCAGGTGGTTAGTTTGTGCGTCATCATTTTGACGTTTGGTCTTCCATCCCCCTTGGCTCCTTGATCTCAACCCCCTCATTCTCTCCCTATCCATTCTATCCCAGCCTCCTCCCTGCAGAAACAACACAATTTGTTAAGCGCTGCACAACAAACATACGAGAACGTTTGTCTTAGCGATTCACATCTAAAAAATTTCGAGGTCTGTTGCTCCAAGTGAAGAGCAACCTTTTTCTATCAGCTGGTGTTTCTTATCCTGTTAATCTCAGTTGGGAGGGATTGGGGCCACCATATCCTTGGGTTTTCGCTTCCCTCCCACCCCTTTTGCTCTTTATTATTCATGCAATGCTAATGAAGTTGGTTTAGCTGAGCCCACCGGTAGTAGCGAGGCCGCTCAGTACTTCGTCTTCATCATTGTGTCTCGGGAAACAGACTCAACTTGCGGCTCTGTCATATGTCACATTCGGAAGATTTATGGGATATGTCCGTCGTCCGCAGCCCAGGTGGCTCTCTCTCTCTCTCTTATTTAGTGACCCGTTTATTGTCATTTATATTTCCTTGAATATATAAAAATGTCAGACCTTCGGGTGATAAATTTTTTTTCTTATAGCTCAATGGTTTATTCCTTTTTGAAAGGCCCCGCCATTTCTAGAAGTCGCTGCAGTGTAAATGATGCAGAACGAGCACAAGCATCTAAAGCACAGAGCAGGCATTGTATCTTTTGAATTCTGGCCGTTTCAAACGTAACATAAAACCTTCATTTGAATGGGGTACTTCTCGCCGTTAATTGATATAGGTATTTAATAGCTGTTGTAGTAGAAGGAAATGCAGTAGTAATGTATGATGCTTGCTGTTGTTTAAATTAGGGTCGCTTATCACTATTTGAATCTGGACGATCTGAAATCTTCGTGATAGTTTCTCTATTGTGAGAAGTCAAGGAATGGAGGCAGGCGTTCATGTTTCTCACCTTTCAGTTGGCTGTTAATAACACACGAGTGTTAACTTTCCCTCCCTCGTCCGTCATCATCATCCAACATGAAGTGACTCCCGACGCGTTAATGAAAGCCTTTTAATTATTATTAATTTGAAAGCAGATTCGTCGCACAATTTCTCCCGGGTGGTTTCAGGTGGCGTTCATCTGCTCGCTTTGTATAATGGCTTAACATCATGAGTATCACGACTCTACATCACTTTTATAATGAATCTACGTTTTCATCTTCCCCCTTTCTCCTCCTCTCGTGTTCCCTTGTGTGAGTGAGTGAGTGAGTGAGTGAGTAAGTAGCACGATCGAGGGCGTGCTTCTGTTGCCTGCTCCGTTGATTGCTTTTTGGGGTTGTTTTTTTTTTGAGGCCACATCCCCAGGCGCCCCCCCCCCGCGCGCCCCCCCGCCCCCCCGCCCGCCCCGCGCCGAGGTTTCCCGGCCCTAATAAACCGCCCAAAAAGCTACTCGCTCGCTGGAGTCAGGCCATTGTAACCCTTGTGCATCCTCTTCGTTAGATTCAGATTACCGTTCTGTAGGCTTGCTGTTAGGTGTCAGTGACTCCGTTTGTCGATTGTTCCAAACTGTAGTTATGCTCTGAACTTTTCGTTTCAGGCGAAAGAGAGAAGCTTCTTATGAATCAAATAGGAATGGTTTCACCCCTCCCGGTTTAATTCTGTGACAGTATAATTTTGGATGGAGTACTGATGATCGCTTTGGTCCTCTCTCTCTCTCTCTCTCTCTCTCTCTCTCTCTCTCTCTCTCTCTCTCTGGCTGTGACCCATAGCAAAGACAAACGGCCAGGTATATAATTTACTGCTTCAAGTCGACAAAACCATTATATGTATGTATATATAAATGTATGTATGTATGTATCTGCATATAGCCTATGTATGCATTAAGCTACAAATGTTACATTACCGACTCGGCCAACTGAAATCCTGATTTCTCCTCTGTCCGATGGTTCGAATTCACGACAGGACGAAATTATTATCAACTAAAAAATTCCCCTTCTGGTTAACATAAATAAAAATATATTAATTTCGAGGTAGAGCGATTTGGATACTTATGGATATTTGTAGCTTAATGCATGTATATGAATCACGAGGAAGTGATAAAAATTCATATATATATATAATATTATATATAATATATATATACATATATATATATATATATATATATATATATATAATATTATATATATATATATATATATATATATATATATATATATGAATATATATATATATATATATATGTATATATATATATATATATATATATATGTAGCATATGGGACAAAAATGGCACATCAATTTAAGTTTTTCTCCTGACTTTAATATTTAAATACCGCACGGAATTTTTGGTACGAACAGATATAACTTTTTATCTAGGATGATCATGTTTTGAGCTGTGGTTCCCAGCGTTACAGTGGGAAGCGATCCGTGAGATGTTCCATGTTGTGGTTACGGAAGATGTGCAAAATTGACAAGCTCTTGTTCATCTATTACAGTCTCTGCAATTACATTAGAATTGAGAGCGGTTCATGAAGTAGTTTCGT
>NC_087202.1:41869106-42024106 GCF_015104395.2 Macrobrachium nipponense | reverse complement strand
TCACCAAATATAAATGAAAAATATTAATAAAACCATTCCTTCAGGTCAGCCCTGTGAAGGCTAATAATAATCAACTCAGTGGTCTGCTAAAACTAATTTAGTAATAAATGATACAGTCAACTGTTTTCCTTCTTTGTTGTTAAATAGTTGATTTGTATATTTTTCATTTTATTTAAATTGTTGATGTGTATATTTTTCATTTTATTTTGCTAAGATACTTGTGTGTGTTTGTGTGTGTGTGTGTTCAAGTTTTGACTAGATTTTGTTGAATTTTGATCGGAGAGTTAATGATCATGTCGGCTTATGCTTCATACACACAAGAATTATAGTAATCAAACCTGTGAATGAGACATTATGAAACAGACCCGCAGACATAATAACCTTTTCATTTTACTCTTTGAAAGCAAGATTTTGATGGTCGTTTATTGCTCATTTTCTCATTACTCCTGACCTTCGACCGCGCTCCTCCCATTTCTTTTGTTCATTTGAACTAAAAATCACCTGGATTGTTTGACCTTGTTTTCAGCCTCAGATTGCCTCACTGGTATTCCTTCTTAATTTTTGTCCATTTACTTTTGGGTATTGAAGGAAAAGGAGGTCTGAGTGAAAATTTTGTATTATTGAAATTTCATACATTTATTTGCATCTCTATCGATTGTAATGTTATATATTATATCGATCTAATATATACTATATACTAATTATATAGTATATATAATTAATATTGATATATTGTACTTTAAAAAATCACAGTAGATGCACGTAACTTCAGGCAGAAATCAGTACCACGAGCTTTTGCCTTTATTCAGGCATTGTTGACAATGCCTGAATAAAGGCGATACATACATACACAGATTTAGTATATACACACAAACACACTCATTTATATAACAGGCTCAGTTCACTTTGGGAAATTTAATAAGAAAACGGGTTTTAAGTTTTTTTTTGTATCCGAGTGAATGAGTCGAATGGGCTTTTTTGATTTTCGGTTTTTTACCTAAAGCTTAGATGGATCTTGTTACGAGAGAAAAGAACACCGTCGTAATTGCCTTGTGATTATATAGTGACTTATAATTGGTCCGATAATTGGCTTCATCTGCTGTAATGGCAAGAGCTACGGCAATTACTCCTTGCCTCCGCCCCGACGGCATCGGGGTCACTGTGTCGCCTTGGAGAGGTCAACCCTCTTGACTTGACCCTCCCCTCCCCTCCCCCTCACTTGCCATACCCTCCTACTCTTCCCCGCTTCCAGTCTGACGCTTAATTGGTGTGTTTTGGGGGAAGGGGTCCCCCCCCCCCCCAGCAGCAGCCTCTTGCCATCATTCTCTGATTTGGGAAGAATTTGTTGACCCATATTTTCTGTTTTATTGAAGATTTTTATTTTATGTATAGTTTCCTTATAGCTGTACTAATATTAATGGTATTGATTATCGTTGTTATGGTATTTCAATAATAATAATAATAATAATAATAATAATAATATCACTGAACGTGAGCAATAAGCAATAATCGATGTATCTTAAGCAGCATGTGACCAGTGGAAGAAAATTTATTTCTTTTTTCATGTTCGTGGTTTAGGTATTTGTTAAAGGATCTTAATTATATCAATTTGTATAATTGTTTTATGATGTGAAAAGTAGAACTTGTTTTGTTGGGTGAATAATTTTTTTTATTAAAAAATAACTTATGTTCATTGACAATTGCTGTTTGTTTCATTTCCAAGAAGAAATGTGACCAAGCAACACTTGATCAAAGAATGTACCGAATAGAGAGAAATGAGCCACATCTGTTCTATATCTTGAGATGAAATTTGTCGATGAAACAAACTTGATGTCAGGCATACTTAACGGTTGACGGTAAACTCTTATGATGTGGTTTCAGAAAAATATAGAAATAGTTTACCCATTATTATCCATAATTTCTCTTAATTAGCATCCGTACTTTCCACATCGTTCGTTTTTCCCTTGTGCTAATTATTGTTTCTTCTATCTTTCCAGGTAAGACGATCTGCTGTAATGGCACTGTTGTGTATCGGGCGGGTGAGTTAGCAATAAATAAGAGTGGATTCATTTTAGTTCCAGTAAATGAGGTTAGATGACGTTTCTCCTGGAGTTTGTACTTTTTTTTATTGTTATTTTGTAATTTAGGTTTATTGGCTCCCTTCGGCCATTTTTCCTTCACTTTCACACATGAAACGGATCTACATTTGAAATCGTAGGTAAGTTGTGACATATACACTGTACTGTAATATTTAATATCTACTTTTAATTTTGTGCTTTAGAAAATACTAACTAGACAGAGAGTGCAATACTTTTTTTACGTACAAAGGGCTTAAGGAACCAGTTTGCCACAATAGAAAAAGGGAAAGTGAGGATCTAACCCAAGAAGAAAGTTTTACATTAAAGAGATTATTTCAAGAATAATAGGAAGATTATATATAAATATATATATGTGTGTGTTTGATTGTTTTGAAGAAATTGCATGTTTGTTCAATAGATGTATAAATGCTTAAAAACCTAAGTAAAACAAAGGCATAAAACAGTGCGTCCCAACAAGTCTCGGTCGCAGTACACGCAACCGAATAGTATTTCAGGAAATATGAGTAGAGTTATACTAGGTTGATGATGATTCCAAACAGCTGTTTAATGAGGGGAGGGGGAGGGCTGTGACACGTTATTCCCTCGCTGCTTTGGCGCTGATTGAGGATTTTGATGGGAATGAGTATGATGACGGTGATAATGGCACGATGATCTCAGCTGGGTGGAGGCCTTTCAGTCAGCGTTCAAAGCAATTTGTATGTGACGGTTACGGCAAATGAAATGTACGGGAATTGCAAGGAGAAATCGGTTGGATAGTTGTGACTGTTGAATGGTTAGGGTGTGTATATATTATATTATATATATTATATATATATATATATATAGATATATATATATATATATATATATAGTATATATGTATATATACATACATACATAATGATAATTTTGCGGATTTTTTTAAGATTATGCATTCATAAATAACAAATCACCATCATATAAGGGTCGTCCACCAGAATACCAGTGACATTTGGGCAGCATATATAAAAATTACAGTCATCATTAATAAGAGGATGAATACAAGAACTCGGTTCTGTTGCGATTAAGTAATTTTATTGGACATTTACAAATGTACTATTTTCGACTGCAAAATGCAGATATTATAACCAAATACAATAGGATTTAGCCTATTTACGTATACTATGGTAAACGTCAGTAGTACGAACAAACGTATTACACTTAACTTACACTGATAATGAAAAAATAAATTCTGATTGGAAAATAAGAATATGCAAAATTTTCTTATAATACATCAGTTGTTTTCTCATATTTTTCCCTACTTAATTATTAATTAAGTTAACAGTTATATGTGAAGAGAGTCGGTGCTATATAAAACTAGTTCGTTAATATAGTCTCTCTCTCTCTCTCTCTCTCTCTCTCTCTCTCTCTCTCTCTCTCTCTCTCTCTCCTTTATTACAGCGTGGTTGTTCGATGTTCAAGAGCCTCTGTTATAAAAACAATAACTAGTTCTTTCTCTTTTGAGCATTCCCTTTGTTTGGTGTAAGCGTCATTGGTAATCAGTGTTTGAAGGAACTTGGGGAACTCGAAGAGTTTTTCATTGACAGTACAGTTAACGAAAGGCACAGTCACCATAACTGTAGTTTGCCATGTAAATAAGAGTTGTATACGACCCTATATTTGACTTTCATCCTCGAGATTTTTCAGCTGTCGTTGATCGCAAACCTCAGCTTCGAGAACTTTTAAGCATCTAAACTCTTGGTCCTTAGAATGGGAAGCGAATGTTGCTTTCATCGCTTTTGGTGTTCTTTAGTTTTTAGAGGCTGAAATTTTGACACTTGCCGTTGCAGTGGATGTGTAGAGCATCTTCGTGTTTTACTGAGTATTTCGGCATGTCAAAGGACTTTCTTTTAAATGTTTCTCGCTTGGTGAAATTGTTGACTGTTTTTGCTGTACGCGATAGATGGTTAGTTCCGAAGAATTCCAAGCCTTCCCATCCGTGTGTGGAGTCTTGAGTTTGCATTTAAGAGATTACATAAACTATTGTTACCCCCTTCGATTTTTGCAGTTGTCAGAACTCTCCGGATATTAACAGGAGGCTTGGCGTGTGTTTAGCTTTAGCTCAACCAAGTTACGTTCCATAAAGTTTGTTAAGGTTTATGTCCTGAATTTGTATCTTTTTCGACTTTTCCAAATCCACGGGATTAGTTTCAGCCAAACTTGGCGCAGAGTAAGGAGTAGTGAGGAGTCATTAGTAAATAATCTTCTCTAAAACTAATCGGGCCGAACTGATATTTGCGTAGATGCTTCTTGATGTAGCGTACGTAGACTCGAGTTTGCTTAAAATAAATCATGGCCCCATGGCCAAGATATGGCCACAATGAAGACCCGGAATTTTACACGGGTGTGTGGAAAGTCTGAAAAATCGCCTTCTCGAGACCAACTTGATAGCAGTTCGTCAAGTTAATTTGCAATAATCTATATGTAGCAATGATTCAAATTGGTTCTAACTACTGTCCTACACGTGCCAGGGTGGGAAGGTTCAAGTTTTATGGAGGAGTGAAGAGAAAAGAACTGTTAGATACTTGAGATCGCAGCGGAATCACTTAGGTAATCACTGTTGCCTTTGGGCTTCTTGTTACGTAAGATTTTTGCCGTTAGGATATTTTTTTTCCTTTTTAACGGGCCTCCTATTTTAAAGAAGGTTGTAAACTTTTTTTTTTAATGAAACCTCAGTGGGAATTAGATTAGCACCATGGAGCAATATGGACTGAAACATAACTTGTTTTGCTCGATTTTAAAAATATAGTATATTTTTGTTCTAACCTGTTGGGCGTATATTCCATCTTCACTGATAATTTTTTTTCTTTTTTCGTGTTACCGCTTCCTCTATCGGTATCCAGGGGTGAGGATAAATTCCTGTCTCAGCCACCTGGTTAGCTAAAAGAATGAATATCATGGCGGGAATGAGTGGACCTCTCATTGGTATAGTGGGGTCAGGGGTGGCAGGGGCCCTGGTTATACAAGACGTAGGGCTAATAATTTCTTATTGGCGCTGACAGTAAGCACAGGTTAAAGTGTGATGAAGTTTCCGACACCTCCCCTTCTTGGGGTCCCTCCAATTCCGGGTTACGAAATACTAAAAGTGGGTAATGATGTGTTCCATCCCCATGAGAATGAAATGGAAGTTCATCTGGGGGAAGAAATGGCGACTGGTTTGTCGGGCGTGTCGTAGTTTATAATGTAAATAGTAGCCTAGAAGACAGTTAAGATAACTTCCCTGATAACGGATACCAAATTGATTGCGGTGAACAGATTCGAGAAAATATGAAGTGGCTTCCTGCGGCCATGTTGATCATATGATCATAAGAAGAGTAGGAAGGGGCGAAGAGGGAGTAGTCTCTCTCTCTCTCTCTCTCTCTCTCTCTCTCTCTCTCTCTCTCTCTCTCTCGTGCACGATGGGACAAGAGATGAAAAAATGTATAGGTGAAATAGAGGTTGAATTTGACCTGAAGCTTAAAGCTGGTCATACACGTACGCGACTGGCACGCTGATTTCATAGAGACAGGCCCAAACCGGTCAATCTTTAACATGTAGGGGGCTATTGAGATTGATGCCATTCCTGTCGAGACTGGCCTGTCCCGTCGTCCTTTTAGAGGCAATCTAATTCAAACAGAAATGGATATCACTGAAAAAATTTAAACGAAGAAGAATGTAGAACAATTTGCATCCGGTACTCGACGTGCGCCGAAGTTATTAGCATAACCACAATGCGGATGGAGGTTTGCTGTTACATATCACTTACATATTTCGTGGACTTGAGAGATATCGTTTGTAACAGACCTTTGGTTTTCAGGTGATGAGAAGGATCGCTTATGTAATCATATCATCATCATCAGTTTCTAGTCCACTGCTGGATGAAGGCATCAGAGATGTCCTTCCACTCCCTTCTGTTTATGGTCTTTCTATGCCATTCTATACCGGCAAATTGTCTTAGATCGTCAATCCATCTTTTCTTCCTTCCCCGCCTTCGTTTGCAATCTAGAGACCCATTCTGTTATTCTTTTCGTCCATCTGTTATCTGACATTCTCAAGTAATGTAGTCAGATGGACACAAAATTCTACGGTACTTCCTAGTGGCGTTGTCTTTCGCCTGTTTGGAGAATAAAACTGTGCTTCAACAAACGTCTCAGTCGTCAGTATCGTAGAAACAATACAATGTAAATTGCTTTATAAACGCGGCTTATCGTGCATTAACACTCTCTCTCTCTCTCTCTCTCTCTCTCTCTCTCTCTCTCTCTCTCTCTCTCTCTCTCTCTCTCTCTCTCTCTCTCTCTCTGATAAGCTCTGAATGGAGTCATGATAGACCGAAACAAATTATAGCAATGTTTTTAGTCGAGTAATTCCAAGTGGGTTTTGTGTATTTATGTTTCATAGGAGGATATTTCACCTTAAATATTTTCATAAATGCCCAAATTTAGAAATGAGGTAATTAGTACACCATCAAAAATTAATATTTGGGTGCAATTTAGGGTTCATTATGGGTTTGTTTTTTGTAACTTTAATACTACTTGTGATTTTCTCACTTACAATTTATATTATGTTATATGTGATTAGCGTTTAAAGACGATAAATCGTGTGCATTATGTGAACGCTTGCTATGAGTTTGTGTGTGTTTGTTGTGTAGAAACTAGTATTTATTTATGTATGTTTTACGTGATCTCGATAGTATTCCGTTACTCTGGAGACATTGCCCCGTAGAAAATGCTGACTACCGGTCTTGTGTCTTGTTACACGATCCCCAGGTTGGGAATTACGCCCTGTGCTGACCAACTTTCATCTCTCTGGATTGGTAGAACTGCAATTACGCTTGACGTATTGCAACTACAAATTCAGCTGTTAATGATCGCCTAAAGCTCCTTTCAGTGATTCGGGTTGATAAGACTGACGGATCCAGAAAAAATCAAATAAATAGAATATCTAGTGATAATGTGAATGATGAATCTTCGATCCTTCATCATTCATATGTACCGAATTGATGTGGAGACACACTGGTTATGCCTTAATATCTTGGCGTTTCTCATCAAATCGGCGCGAAAAAATAAATCCTGCAAATATTATCGTTTGGCCTCAACTTTATATGGGATGTTCGCGTCCTCTTCAATTAAAATAGAATCATTTGTTCCTTAACCTGTTTTGACTCTGTGGATAAGCTGGCACCGTCTTGTCATCTAGTTTTTGTAAACCGGTCGAGGACTTGAAAAGATTTCAGCTCACTTAACGTGATACGTGTAAAAAGTACTCTGTGACCTCTCTCCTCTCTCTCTCTCTCTCTCTCTCTCTCTCTCTCTCTCTCTCTCTCTATGGTGTCAGCGCGCAGAAGGAAGGAAAATTGTTACCTTACGGAGCTCCTAATGATTTATGGGAAATACTCATAATTTACCTTACATAAATTACCTCGTAATTTGCCAGGTAATTTATGGGAGAACTGTGGAATTCCTCGTGCTTTTCAAGATAAGACTTAACCTGGTGCCTGAAAATTTATGAGCAATTCTTACCATTCGAAACGTAATGAGAAGTTGGTTTACTTTCGTAGTATCCTTATAGGGCTGGACTTATGATGGATGGAAATTTCAACGTGGTCATCTGGCGAGCTACCTTGAAATTATAATGATATGTCTTGAGAGACGAAGACATGTTCATTTTACCAACGCATGCAATGTAATATATATATATATATATATATATATATATATATATATATATACATATGTGTGTGTAAAGATTTAGATGTCTTACTCAGGCTTAGGGAGAATGACAACGTGTTTTAGTTCATGAACGGTAATGCTGTAAATGCTGTAGAGATTATATGTAAAGTCATAATTACAATGCAGGAAGTGACAGGCGGACTTTAGTTTTTGTACGTACCAATGCATAAAGAGTGAAAGTATTTTTCTTTAGCGGTAACTCTTCGTATTTGTATTGCACAATAGATTTTATGGTTATATATATATATATATATATATATATATATATATATATATATATATATATATATATATATTACTTCATTCAACTTACACTTTTTATGTCAGGAAATTCAGTTAGATTTAGTAAACCTGCGGTGAATTGAATATTATGCCGCCGTGTCGCATTAGTTATATAACATTAAATATTGAGAGAGAGAGAGAGAGAGAGAGAGAGAGAGAGAGAGAGAGAGAGAGAGAGAGAGAGAGGGGGGCCTAAGTTATCAGGCGCCATCGTTCCCTCGTAAAGGAAGTTGTTAGTGTGTCAAGCCTTTCTTTTGTGAATCCGCATCTCAAGTCACACCTGGAGTGTTGTTCGTCACTGACACGACTAGATGTGGAACTGGCCTTTTCATCTGTCGGGAGTGACAGACAGACACAGAAGGGACACCTGGGTCCTGGTCCTTTCTCCCGCTTTGCTTCTTGCTCAGATTGCCTCTTGTCGTATTGTAGGTCTCGACGGTTGAAATATCTTTTCATAGATACTACATCGGAAGGATAGCGTTTTATTATTGTTCTATTTTTGTTAGCTGACAATCAGGAAATGTTGTTAATAAGAAAGGTAGTGTGCTATATAGAACTTTTTTTTTTCCACATACATGGATGAGTTACAGAACTGAACTGCAATACGTGCGCTTTGACTTTTGATGATATGCCTCCAAAGTAACCACGTTTGATTATGCAATTTTCTCAGCACATGAATTTTTTTCGTTGGAACTTAGTATTGTGATCTTAAACTTAGTTTATTAGTAAAAAGTATAGGAAAATTATGTCTTGAAATTTGGGATCTAACGTGATGTCATCTCAATAGAGTTCCTCGTAGAACTGGCTGGGGATCCAGCACTCCTGACCCACCCTTCCTAGAAGTTCGAGTTCTGAGGAAGGGGGTCTGAGAACGTGAGCGACTAGATGAACTAGTGTCCAAAAAACTCATCCTTCTGGGTTCATCCAGATTCATTATATTAGTGAAAGGTATAAAGAATTATGCCTGTTTAAGCAACAAATTTTATATACCACAGGGATGTGTCACCACTTGTATGGTTAAGACCTCAGGTTTGTTAGCTCTGAAAAATACAAATTAATTTTAAAAATTTGTCATTTTTACCATAAATTTTTAAATAGTGTGTTCGAAGTAGGTTTAAGTTATGCAATGAAGCCATAACAGGAAGAATATTTATCCATTTTTTATTTCATCTGGCACTTACATTACATAGCCGTTCTCTGAATTACACTGTTTTCACTTGGTTACAGTTTAATTCAGATCATTCCTTCCATTTATTTGGACTATTTTAGGGACGCGATTCATCATTTTGCCTTTTATGCTAATTGAACATTTTCTATGGAGTGATTGCAAACTTAGTGCCTTACTGTAATGACAAGGTGCATAGGAATGTGTTCATGCAGGGTACGCGTGCTAATGTGAGGTTTCAGCGTCGGGTATCGGCGTCATTGTAGACAGTTTGCTTCCTTAAAATTAAAACCCTCCTCAAGCCTTAGGCTAATTGATGAGCGTAATGTATAGTAGAGCAGGTGCAGGTAGTGCAAAGGGGACGAGAGTTTTCAGTCTACATCTCCCAAAAATTATTGCTTGAATTTCTCTCTCTCTCTCTCTCTCTCTCTCTCTCTCTCTCTCTCTCTCTCTCTCTCTCTCTCATAGATAAAAGAAGACAACGTGGCATTAGGAGAACTTTTTACCATATCAAGGCCGAGTCTAACTTTGGCTTGATATTTTTCTTGCGTCTGTCTAGCCAGACTTACCTGGAAGGGATAAATTGGCACCTTCAGATAGCAACCCTCACTCCATTTACGTCTCGGGAAGGAAATAAGTGCTCCATCTATCTGGCCTCATGACTTCTTACGAAGGCGAAGACTGAAGTTGCGTGTTGCACGCAAACACCCCAAACGTAAAAAGCAAGGGAAAGGAACGATCAACATATTTTAAATTATTTTTGGTAATGATTTTCCAGGCTAGATGTCCGGTTGCTTTTTACTTGTGGATGTTAAATTTATTTCCTGGTAAATTGTATTTAAGCCTTCTGTATTTAACTATACTGTTATTTTTAGCTTTCTTTTCTCATTTTCCTAACAAATCGTTATATTGCTCCTTTGAAAATGTCATAAAAAGCGAGAAACATGCGTACGCAGACTCTTTAGATGTGCGGAATTCCCGTGAAAGGAAGAGATGAAAAACCAAGAGAAAGTGTGGAAATTTATAGATAGAAATACGCAATTACATATTTGTTACAGCAGGGCAAAACCACTAAGGCGGTTCGAATTACAGTAGTTTTAGATAGTTTGTGTGTTTTGGTCATTTTTCCCCATATCGGATTTCAGGCCGTATATATATATATTTTTTTTTTTTTTTTTTTTTAAGCTCTTCGATTTTGTTCAAATTTTATTTTCGGTTTTCTTTTTTTTGGTGTTAATTTCATTATTTTCTTTTTTTGGTGTTAATTTCATTATGTTAATATTCATTATTATGGTTTTTCTTTCAATATTTTGTTTTTTTCTTTCACAGAGGACGAAGGGGAAAGGTTGGTGCGACGGGTATCGTACCTGAAAGCTACATCCGGGGAACGTATGTACTCGGACTCTGAACTCGACTCCGACTTCGACGACGTTACGTAAGTGCCATTGTCTCCTTTTGATCCTTCCTTCTTTGGCAGAGCTGATCCTTATCGGCCTCCAGTTGTGCCATCTTGTAAACTTGGAAATTATGCAGTTTGCTCAAGAGAATGTCCGTGGAGGAAAAGAGGACTTTTTTATATACTATTAGTAATATTGAGTATATTCCTGTAGTATAAAATGTCTTGAATATTTGCTATGGAATTTTTATGCAATGTTATTTTCATGATTTTCATTTTTGCTTGTGTGACGCCGCCCAGGCAGTGACCCCTGCATTAACTGAACCTCTTGATGTATAGAACGGTTCAGTTGATGATTTTTGTTACTCAAAATGATTAGTTGATTTTTATGTGATGTGTCTGTAACTTGAACTTTTTTTATTGTTTCTCTGTCGACAGACACCAACGCTAATCATTAATGGTAATACGTGTTTTTAAAAACATATGCAAAACTTCCAGTTGAATAGTGTGATTCACGTTCGTTATGAAATTATATTGTTGGTAGTAGGTAAATAAAAAATTCGGAGTATACAATACTCAAGTCTGAACTCTCTCTCTCTCTCTCTCTCTCTCTCTCTCTCTCTCTCTCTCTCTCTCTCTCTCTCTCGTTATCGACGTCCCACATTTCTGGTGGGCTCATTGTTCCAGAATCTTTGGAACCTTGCTTTGTTTGAGTGTGCCCTTTTCGAAAGGTCATCTCGTTTTATTTGAATAAGATAACATTTTTTAAGGGAATGCGGAGGAGTTCCATAACCGTAGGTAAACGTGCCATCTGCTTCTCCAAATTTACTTAGTTATTATGTTAGTGGTGTTGTTGCTCTTTTGGAAGTTGGTAATGATAATTTTTCTAAATTCTTAATTCGATTTAACCTCGTGAACGTCCAGTTTTTCATTTATATATATATATATATATATATATATATATATATATATATATATATATATATATATATATATATTTATTATTTTTGTTTTTTTTTTTTTTTTTTTTTTTTTTGTTTTTTTTTTTATTTTTTACATATTCTGTAAGCATTTTGATATGGGGAGGCCGACAGGTTAGAGGCTTAGTGGCCCTATTAGCTCCGTCTTTAAGGGATCAAGGAAAAGAATTATACAGAAAACGAGTGGGAATCATTTTGTTGAAGGAAGGAGGAACTCTGAATAATATGACAGGAAAGCTTTTATGAGTAGCCGTAGCTCAAGATGCGCTTCTTTGGGAGACGTGAGATAGAAGATGAGGACAGCTCTGGGAGGAGAACCTGGGATAAGAGCCACAGTTTAGGAAAATGTTGCACTTTTATTCGACCCCCCAAAAAAGTCATTTATCAGGAATAGTTTTAACTTGTGTGACTTACCTTTTGAACATTTTACAAATCCACATGTGGCTGTAAATCATCAGGTGGAGATATGTCTCCCGGAAATATTTCTTACTGGCCGCAATATATTGATTGAGTCAGGGTGAAAATCAGGACCTGATGCCTCTGTCCACTGGTCGTTTGTCATGCACGACTTCTCGGGCTGTTGCCCAGACAGAACCCAGAGAGATCGGACAGTAGCCGCTGGAGTCATGTCCTTCGAAAGTCAAAGAGCGGGTCCAGAGCTGGCAACGAAACCACAACAGACTGGGGTTTTAAAGTGGAACCGATCGACTCGTGTTCAGTCTCCATCATCAAGCTTGATGATCAGTTTACTTCTCGGTGGGTCGTGACGGAGATCAAGGAGAACCACTGCACGCTTGCCTTCTGCCCGTCAACCACCCACCCACCCAATACCGCCCATCAGCCAGGGCCAAGACCTGCCAGGCCATGCCCAGTTTGAGGCAACACGTGACCTGCTATCGGGCCCCGTCACCCCCCACCCCCCTCCTCCTTCGACTCCACCTGTGTCCTTAACCACCTTATCTTGACCTGTAATCAAATATTTGGTCTAAAATAATCGTCTTTTTTTCGCCTGAAAAGTAAATTTCGCTCATGTGATTAGGGAACTAAGTAGCAGCAAATGTATAATATATCTTTATTGAAATATCGTGCGTTCAGCGTCATTATAATTATTATTATTAGATAATCCAGCACCCTTATTGGAAAGTATGTTTGTACGCAAGCCTAAAGACGCGTGAACTCATAGAGGTTATGAATTTTAAAGCAAAGAAGTGTTTTGGAAAGAAAAAAAAGTTTTAGTTGGCATTTGATTATTGTTTTATTTCTAGACTGGAGAGTTTGCTTCATTGTCGTGGAGAGAGAGAGAGAGAGAGAGAGAGAGAGAGAGAGAGAGAGAGAGAGAGAGAGAGAGAGAGAGAGGGGGGTTCGTATTTGTCCATAAAATAAGGTATTGTCAATAACAAAATGTTTTTGATACCAAACTGGACATTTACCATGGAAGAATAACTCACAAGTTCTCTCTCTCTCTCTCTCTCTCTCTCTCTCTCTCTCTCTCTCTCTCTCTCTCTCTCTCTCTCTCTTTTATGAATTTGGAAATTGCCATGCAGTTTTTTCCTATTACTTCTTCCAATTGTATCGTATATCACAAGTCCGCCTGTAAAGATGAGGAGTTAGAATTGGTGTTTTATTTTAATGACAGTCCCATTGGGTTCAAAAAAAGAACACGGGACTGGGAACAGAGAAAGAAGGAGACCTTGAGCCATGACGTGAAGGGCAAAATATTTTTAAATATGTTTTTATTGGCATTGCCATTATAATCGTGAATATAGAGTTGAAGGTACGGTTGAGAAGCTCAACATTACCAGATGCTAATTAATATATATATATATATATATATATATATATATCTATATATATATATATATATATATATAATATATAATACATACACACACACACACACACACATAAATATGTATATATGGAAATAAAAGTCAAAACTGGTCAGGACCTATACACCGCCTCTTATTTTCACCGGTGGATATGTGTGACAAATGTATCACGTACTAAACTGATTATAATCTATATATATATATATATATATCTATATATATATTATATATATATATATATATATATATATAATATATTATTGAACGTTGGGTATAATTTGAATCGTTATTTTTCGTTCATTTTAGTTTATTTCTTGCTTCTTGGTAAGTATCTGATTTTATCATTTATTCTGGCAGGATGCAAATACATTACGAACAGAGTCATCCGAAAAAAGATAATTGTTCTGTGTTTGCCGCAGGATGTTTTGACATGGATTTCCTTTATTACAATTCTCCAATTTTATCATTTTACTTTTCGTATACCACAATTTGACGATATTCGGCGGATTTGTTGTGCGCAGGCTTGGTAACTAATTTGTCTAAATTTACTTTTGATTCTCAGGATAATTTTTTATGATTGTCCTAGATGCATTTTTATTTCTCCAGTTCATTGAGATATTGAGTAATTTTATGTCTAACAACTTTATTCACGAATGAATATTTCTTTTAAAAGCAATACGCCAACTATGTTTTTAACCATTAGATAATTCATTTAGGTATTGAAACGCTTGGGCCACTTGTTATTTGCTTTATTTAACGGTTTGGGTTAATATAGTCTAAATGATACATCAGATTCCCGCATTTTGTGTTCTTCGGTTGAATCTTCTAACTTTTTAACGATCTGAAATGAACTAGGCCAATGGTTTTATCTGTCTCTCGACTGTTAAATATATTTGCCTGCGTATCTCTTATATTTGATATATGTGTGTGTGTGTATATATATATATATATATATATATATATTAATATATATATATATATATATATATATATATATAATATATATATATGGGTGGATACATATTATGATGCTAAAGCCAGAAAGCTATGCAAATAATCAGTGACCTTTATCGAGTCTAAACTAAATCTAATTGAAAGACTAAGTGTATTGTAGTATCGTTCATGGTAAGGAAGATGCACAGTTATGAACAAACAAATTGTTCCACTATGAAATGGTTAAACAATCATGGAGAATCCGTTATGCTGAAATGATATTGTCTTTGCAGTACTGTGCTGTATCCTACTCAATTATTCTTCAAGTAAATATGTAAGGACCGTAAATACTCTTTATATATTATATATTATATATATTATATATATATATATATATATATATATATATATATGATGTGAGTGTGTGTGTGTTGTGTGTGTGTGTGTGTGTGTGTGTGTGTGTGTATATATCTCAAGTATAATGGGCCCATTAAAACACTTGGTTTAAAGCTAAGGACTATACTTATTTCGGTGGTCTGACAGTGAATGACAGAAGTTACATTGGCGAAATATATAGTGGGAGATATAGCCCTTAGCTTTAAACCAGTGTTTTAATGGGCATTTTATACTTGAGACGTATCCTGTTTGAACAGAAGAATTCATATATATATATATATATATATATATATATATATATATATATATATATATATATATATATATATGTGTGTGTGTGTGTGTGTGTGTGTGTGTGTGTGTGTGTGTGTGTGTGTGTGTGTATGTATATATACATACTCAAGAGTATTTGCTGTCTTTGCATATTTATTTGAAAAATAATTGAGTAGGCTACAGCATTTCAGCATAACGGATTCTCCAGAATTGTTTTACCAGTTCATAGTGGAACCATTTCTTTGATCATAACTGTGCATCTTAGTATGAATAGAAATGACAATTGTCCCTAGCCTTTCAATCAGATTTAGTTTTTACTCGACAAAGGTCACTGATTGTCTATAGAGCTTTCTGGTTTTAGCATCATATGTCGTCCACCCACATCCCAATTTTATGATACAAACAGGCCATTGAAGTATTCAATAATGAATGCCAGTCCATAATTAATTGCTCTTTTACTGCTTTTGATATTTTACAGCCTCCCTTTATAGGCTATTGTTGTAAATGTTGAACCGTCGTTTATAATTATACCTAGCAGTCATTCTTTTGCAATAATTGGGATGGGGAATTCGTCATCACCCCCCACACCCTCTCTCTCTCTCTCTCTCTCTCTCTCTCTCTCTCTCTCTCTCTCTCTCGTCTATTGCATTACAGAGTTAGTTAAAGGTAATCGGTGTTTTCTATTGTGTACACTGTGACAAAAATATGTAAGCGAAAAAGGTAGTTGTCAGTGTAGAAAATGCAGGACAACGTCATGATTTAAATATTTTCGTATACTTTTTTCAGATTTTATAATCCTTATTTTGAGTTCCTCATATTTAATGCAGAGTTAACTTTGCAATATTCTCAGATTACGTGGAGCGTGGGATAAATGAAATTTCATTCATCTTGGCATCTGTGGTTGGAATATAGATTAATTGACCTAGGGACGGGTAGTTACGAGTCGAAAGAAATGATGCTTAAAAATCTAATGGGGCCCATTATTTGATCATTGTATTAAACAACTATTTTATTTTTTATTTTTGAACATATAGCAGTTAATTACTAGCGGCTCACATTTAACCTAGTAAAATCTTAGTAAGATGATAACAGTTTTAAAAGTTTCCCATACGTATCGTAGTATAACCATTTTCTATAATAATTTTTAAGGCCGTTTTCTTTGATGAAGGGGAACCATTGTAATCCTTGATAAATTAGTGTTTGTGATAGTTTTACCTTTCTTTTGTGTGTTTTATACGATTTAAAAGGTATTTTGTAGTTTATATTAGAAGTTACGAAAAATATTCTATAACCGTTCACTGCATAAGTGTTGACTAATTTTTCCAAGAGTAGTACGGAGGTTATTATACAGTGTTTCATTTTCTCATAGTATACCAAGGTTTTAGGCATAGTAGATGAGACGCATTGATTAATGTTTATTTTATTGTTTGGCGTAAGTTTTGGGGATTCAGTGTTTTATATAAAGATTGACCATAATATTAGCCATTTGAATGAGGAATATTTTAATTTGTTCAGCTGATTGCTTTATTTTATTTATTTGTTTATTTATTTTTGACTGTTAGGGAATATATTACTATTTTCATCCAATCCATTGAGATACTGGCTATTTAAAATAGTATTTGATCCAATTTTATCCAAGATAAATAAACCAAAAAATTATTAACCGGTATATTAATTGATAATAGTGGAGGTAGGAGTTCAAGATTTCGGTCTTCTATTGGAAGCACGATAAGTCTTATTATCCTTGTCTTACCAGTTTGTGGATACGAGATTTTCATCGTTAAATTTATTCTTAGAAATACAATGTCCATTGCACATTTTGGATTCTGGCGTCAGTGACAAAAAGATGTTGGGAAAAGTTTGGCTTTGGCTTGTTTTTGCATGAATCTGAAGACACCTTAAAGTTCGTTCTTTCCCAGAACAGGAATGAATATACTGTATATGTTTAAATGCACACGTACACGCGTGCGCGCAACACACACACACACACACACAAACAAACAAACAAACAAACACACTTTCAACATTAAAACTGTTAACATAATAGTGGGTAGCTCTAGTTAAAGAAACAGGGAATTGCCGTTATTGCATTCAAGTGATGGATTGAGAGTGAACAGTGTGTGTGTGTGTGTTTTATATATATATATATATATATATATATATATATATATATATATTTGTGTGGGTGTGTGTACGTGTGTGCAACTTTGCAAATTACCTTTGTCATGGATTTCATAATGAAAAACGTGGTTGGAGACGGAAAGCAATGTTTGGATTGGAGTATCATACAATCTTAACAGACATAGAATATGTAGATGATTCAATTCTAATCAGCAAATGCCACAATATAAAAAAAGATTGCTCATTAGAGTGCATCTTATATTTAGAGAGATGAGACACAAAATGAATAAAAGAAAATAGAAGTACCGCCGTGTAATATAGTTTGCACAAAGGACCTGAGTAGCATTAGAACAAGAAAGGACTACGGGGGTAGAAACTTCCAAATACGTGTAGGAGCAGCGACATCCGGTACAGGTTCCCATGAGTTGTAATTTAGCGAAAAATGAAGGCAATATAAGATGGGCAGGTTAGTTAGAATTTGACAGCCACTATAAACAAGCTTGCATTAGACAGAGGTTACATGAAAGATCATCACGCGCATTCGCATAACAGATGAAAACAGATGCAGGCTAACATTTATATGCAGGTGACGTTCTGATTCAGTGCATTATGACAGACTAGAATTTTTTTCTACATTCGCGCTCTCTTGCTAACATGACGAGCCTCGTTAAATTCAGTATCGTCGGCTCCAAACCCCTGCGACGCAAAAGCTTCTGTGAAATTGCACCATTCGTGCCTTTTCCATGTTTTATCTTCCACAAATCTCTTGCGTCATTTCTCGTAGTTCTTATCCAAGATCTTGGTCTTCCAATTTCTCCTGTGGAGCCCAGTTGACATATTCATTTCACTATTTTCTCATCTACGTATGGAACTTCGGTAATTTCCCTTATGATATTAGTTAGATCTACTACAATGCCATCTGACTCCTAATAGTCTTCTTAAAGCTTCACTCTCCGCCGACAAAATCGCTTAGATATAGTGCTTTTGCGTCGCAGGGGTTTGGAGGCGACGATACTGAATTTAATGAGGCTCGTCATGTTAGCAAGAGAGCGCGAATGTAGGAAAAAATTCTAGTCTGTCATAATGCACTGAATCAGAACGTCACCTGCATATAAATGTTAGCCTGCATCTGTTTTCATCTGTTATGCGAATGCGTGTGATGATCTTTCATGTAACTTCTGTCTAATGCAAGCTTGTTTATAGTGATAGAAAATGAAAATGCAATAGTAACGGGAATTTTGAAATATTTACCAATTAATATTGGAAGCTACCAAAGATCGAACAGTTACCAAGGTGACATGCGATGTATGCTTTTTTTTTTTTATCGAGAGGAAAAGCAAAGTGCAATTGCGACTCCCTTTAAATTCGTCTGTGATGCCTGGGCAGCGGTGTTCAATACAAAGAAGCCTTTTGTGCTTTACCTCTGCATCCTTTTTTTCTTTCCCATCCTCTAATGATGTCTCCTCCCACTGCTGCCTCTCCAGTCTCACCCTTTTGTCGCCGCGCAGGTTCATGCAAATTTTTAATTGGTATGCAAGGGAGTTTTTCCGTCTTGATCGATTGTCTTCAAAAGGATGGAAATTAAAACTTTATCAGTGCCGCGTGTGTTCCGGTCGAGGCTCTCTCTCTCTCTCTCTCTCTCTCTCTCTCTCTCTCTCTCTCTCTCTCTCTCTCTCTCTCTCTCTCTCTCTCTATGTAGTTAGCATTGAATTAAATATTACGATAATCGCATCGTTCTTTGAAATATGTATTTTGCACATCTGGAAAACTTTAAAATACGGCATTTATATATAGGGGTCACACAGCCATTTTGAGGTGGAGTTTGACCTGCCCTTTAGCGGCAGATTTATCCTATTATCTTTTTTTTTCATAGCTTATTATCTTATTATCGTCATATTTGTGAGTTATAATACGAAGTAAGTATCAGAGTAACCATTTAAATGGTTTTAATGATTTATCCTGATTTTTGTTTTATTAATTTTTGTTTTCGTTTATTTTTTATTATATTTTGAGTTATTTCAATATATTTTTCTTTCCCGATGTTCTTGGCATTGTTCATTCATGATTTGTTTTAATTGAACGTCGCTTCTCTATTCCTTTTCCAGGGCTGATCGCAGCGATGGCGTAGAACTGGTGAGGGTGGTCGGAGGTGTTGTGGCCACCCCCAGCACTCCTGCTGGCCCTCTGTGCGTTGCAGATCTGCCCTCCCCGGCTTCCTTGCACTCGGCCGTCCTCCGCCAGGGGACGCTCAATGTCAAGCTCACCATTGTGGATGGGAAGGTAATAATGTGTTTGTGTCTCCTTAGGAAAGGCAATGTTTGGTTTAGGTAAACCAGAGAAATGCTCGCTTTTTAGTTTTTTTTTGTAAAAGAAAACTATTAAGGTGGCTTTAAAGGTCTGTTCGTCCGCATGTTTCTGTCCGCCCTCAGATCTTAAAAACTCCTGAAGCTAGAGGGCTGCAAAATGGTAGCCTATGTGGATCATCCACCTCCAATCATTAAACATACAAAATTGCAGCCCGCTAGCCTGAGAAGTTTTCATTTAATTTAAGGTTAAAGTTAGGCATGGTCGTACATCTGGCAACGAAACAACACAGGCCACCACGGCCGGATGAGAGTAATGGGTCTTGGCTGAGAATTTCGTACAGCATTATACGTTGTACAGAAAACTCGATTGCTCCTGAGGAACTTGTTGTGTTAGACTTCTTTGTCATGTAACTGTTAAGCAGGTTTAGAATATAAAGTAACCCAACAGCTTAATCTAAATGAAATTTTCCAGCAAGGTATATGATTTGTATTATCAATATCTCTGCTAGAATTATGTTTAAGTTATGACGCCGAATAAAAAAAAAAAATGTGGATTTAATTTCAAACGTTTCTTAGTCTTCTGTTATTCTTGGAATAACTCTTTCTTTGGAAATTGTGAGATTCTTCAGACTGACAGCTTTGGAAGTGTTGCTCAGGTAACGTTAATTTATGGCTGTGATTTCATTTCTTTTTTTTATTTAATTAATCTTTTCGTATTCCAATTGAATGAAAGAGTCAGTGTGTAATATGTGCTTCTCTATATGATTTGGTATGATGGTATTTCTTGGTGACGTGAAAGTTAAAATCTTGGAAGAATTCTTGTGGTCATCATTCCAAAATGAGGCCGTTCATTTTTAACGTATAACTTGCTCACAGAAGGTCATCTCTTAAAAGTATATGCTAATTAATATCCAACCGCGTCATATTGTAGTGCAGAATTATAGTTAGTTTAGAATAATGTACATTCTTATACTAAGTAAGTAAGAGTGTTAATTAATATCCCGTGACTTACTATGTACAGTAATAGCTGTATTTTAAAGCGATGTAGATGAATATGCTAATTAGGACCCTATGACGTAATACTGTATTAAGAAATTGACTGTCTGTTCCAGAATAATATAGGTGGATTTATTCTTTGTCTCTAACAGTTTAGTGTGGAATATGGTTTATAATTTAGATATTATTATAAATATAGTTTTAGTTGAATATAGACATTTGAACGCAAGGTCAACTCTCTCTCTCTCTTTATCGCATTTGGTTAGCCATGAAGGCCTTACCTGGCACATGGGTCCAGTCCCCTATGGAGGCTATGATGTTGCCACCCCCACATAGGATGCGCGGCTTTTGTCTGGTATGGTGTGTATTTGCGTCACAGAAATACATCACAGACACTTGATCGCCGACGTTCTGGGAAAATGGGAGTAGAATTATGGTGATGAGTAATATTTGTGTAAAAGAACTTGAAAGGTTGCGGCGACTCTCTCTCTCTCTCTCTCTCTCTCTCTCTCTCCAACCCTTTCACCTTTGGTTGTGTTCTTGGGGTAACTCGATATAATATACGCAAACTCCTCTTCCACTTTCTCTTTCCCATCGCCTGTAAACAAACCACATCAACATACATAAACTTCACGAGCACACTCATGAAAGGTCGTCATAAATGTATAATTGCTGTGTATTTATTGCATGATGACGAGGCTGTAGTTAAGTGTTTCTGAAGACGAATTGTAATTAAAATATGGAATTAATATGAGAATTGGCAAGCGAAAGCGTCGTGCAAGACAGACCCTGGGGGAGCGTCGAGAATGCCACGTGGGAGAAGTTGTGATTGAAAGGAAAGTGATAGGACCGTTTTTCCTCCTTTTGTTTGAGCCACGATATTTACCCAAAGGCTGGAGGCAAAGGGTTCGTGAAGAGGGTCACGTCAGCTCTTATTCTTCGAGGTGCCGTCCTCCAATTAGGTTGTTGCCTCCCAGAGACACAATTTACCCTCCTTTTGTGGTCCCTGTAACAAGACACCATTTTTCAGATGATTACGGCGTTTGCTAGCAATCGTTTTGTTTGATGTATTCCTTGCCTGATTTTGTCATGTTGACGAGAGAGGGAATCATTCGTTATTTTTATTTTTTTTTTTTTTTGCTTTATGTAACAGATATGGCACTTGAAATTGTTTTGTAGTTTTTCTAACAATTGTATTGTTTTGCTGTATGTATTTCTTCTGTGTTTTAAGAAAGGCTTATTATATCGTTAGTTCAGACGTATACATCGTAAATAGTATGCAATCTAACAATAATTGTCTTTGCAGATTTTATTTTTATTTTGACAGTATTGTGCATGTGTTTACTGATTTGTTTTGTGCTGTCGTTCCAGAAAGCGGGAGATCGATCGTGGAAGAACGTGTGGGCGGTGGTGCAAGGGCGGGCGCTCATTTTCTACAAAGATCGACAGCATGCCCTCCAGGTACAGTCACCCACTACCCCTTCTCTTGCCTATTTTCTTACCTTGTTCGTCGAAAAGTGATGTAATTCTGTCCACGGAGGTATTTAATACGATTATTTTCCCTATTTTCCTTTTCTGTTTACTTTTTTCAAGTTAATTGGTAGATTATTGCTTGAAGGGAAAGTTATTTTTATCTATGGAAGGTTTCATTTCGTGTATCTGATTCTGTTTCAGTATTTTCTTTATATGACTTGGGATTATCGACATTTTTACGATTATTCTTCGTATATAGTAGGTTAAGGTCTAACATTACGAGGAAGGCGTTTTAACTTAATTTGTAAAAAAAGACCTTTTATATCCTAATGATAAATGAAATATTGATGTATTAATTAGACTACTTGCTTCTCATCTCCTTCGGTTTTCTTGGTTCAGGTAATAAAATCCGTGCGCTTCTACTCTGCTTTAGTGAAGGACATTCATCGTTCGTCACCGGATGTGATTCATTTATTTTTTGTTCCACTTGTCATTTCTTTTTTCATACTCTGTTGTCTTGGTTAGAAAGTATAATTCTAACTGCGTTTTTTTTTTTCGAAATTGTTTTCCTTCGGGTTTTGCAATCCAAGGTTTGAATTGCATGACAGGTTCCTATTTGATCACATTTTTATTAGCTCATTGAAACATTTAATTCCCTACATTTGTTCATAGCAACTGAAGATAATGCCGCTTGTATAGGGTCATACTTTTACGGTATCAGTGTGATTATAGAATTGGATTAGTTCATTAGCTCTGTTATGGACTAGTGGTTTCTCAGTTTGTACGCATAATAAGCGTGACTACATAAAATTGATCCTTGAAATGATCAGTAACATTAAATGTCATGTGTCATTAGCGTACTTTGTCATACGATCTTTTATCTGTTTTCCAAGGAAGAAAGGATACAGCATACAGCTTTTTGTCATTTTTCCGGTCTTTCGTTTGCACGTGACGTCACCATCCAAGATTTCCGAGGAAGCGAGCGCTATAGGCTTAGAAGTCGCGGTTTGGCGCGTTTAAAATGACGTGGACGAATCGTTGGTGACGCCTCCATCTGACGTCGATTCTGTTTTCGTTGCTCAGCCGAGTGTGAAATTTGACATTTTTGTTGTGGCATCGCCTGTAAGACGATCTCGGTGGCATTTCCGCTCCGTCCGTCTTGTCACTCACTTCCTTTGCCGTTGTCCTAAATCTTGAACTGAATTTTAGTTATTTAAAGAGAGAGCCGTAGTGTTACTAACTTACTGATCACACGTAACGCGTGTGTTCTGTTTTCGATGGATATGCGAAGAACCGTAGATTTGATTTGACAATCTCTGTCTCATCTAATAAGCGTTTAGCCATCTCGAGTTGGTGTTTCTCTTCACTCTCGGTTATCTGATTCGCCTTAGGTAGTGTCACTGGCTTATAATAGCCCGTACTGATAACATTTTGTTTTGGATTACGTAACGCTGCTAGAAGATTATATCTAATGATTGAATACGCGTCTTATCTCTTTTGAGGTGACTTTTCATTTTGTAGGTTATTTATAATGTGTTTGCTATAAAGACTTCTTTTGTTTTTATTTGCTGAGGTATTCAAGAGTTTTTTTAAGTATGATTTGCTGCACAATGAAATCCTTATAATTTTGCCATGATAAATAATAGTTTGCAATAATACGGTTTGGCCGGACTTGATGATCAGAACTTGTAGGTAAAACGTTTTAGTATATTACAATGTAGCCCAAGAGGATAGTAGGTGTTTATAATTGTTGAGCTGGTATAGTGGCTTCCAATCCTGTTTCTTGTGCACATGATTTTTGAAGGTTTAACGGGAAAAATATCAAAACCACCTTCGTACCTTTTCTACATTAGGCAATTTTTCCTTTCTGATTGTGCTTCAACAAGGATCCCGTATACTAGATTTTTACCTAACAAATCAAATGTCATTTACTTCTCGGTTTCTTCGTCCATCACTGAAAAGGGAAGATAAATCTTGTTTGAAATATTTTAAAATGCCCCGTTAGAGGAGGCGTCTTATTCCAGATCCTTTGGAAAAGAGTGAGTTCTGGTGGGTGTGTCTGCCAGCGAATCCCAAACCACCCACGTCCAGACACGCCCATCAAACAACCTTCTTCCCACGCACCCCACCTAACGAATTTGCTCGACCGAGCACTCTCTCTCTCCCGCCTCCCCTCCCATCCCCTCCCCGTTCTCCCCCTCCTCTGCAGAAACCATCCCCTCTACACCCTCGTTGTCAAGCCTCCTTTTTTTTTTTATCTCTGATTGTTTGATGTCATTGATTACCATTGCAATCTCAAACCCGTATCTGGCACCCTTTGTATGTTGAACTCATCATCGATTTTATTATTTTTAAGTCAGGTTCGCATAGGTTGGCTGTACTTGTCATCCGTCCTTATTCACCGTGAAAGCCCCGTCACACACTCACACAGACTGTGTTTGATTTGTCGACATGAAGGTTTTCTAAGACAGATGACAAAATTCACAGCAGACGAAACCTCTCTCTTCTCTCTCTCTCTCTCTCTCTCTCTCTCTCTCTCTCTCTCGATAAATTTGAAATTAAAGCATTAGTTCTTTATTTTCATCTTTTTATCGTTTGCTGTAACGACGCCCAGGAGAGCTGTTTCTCTTGATTCAAGAACCCGCCAATTTTTACGGATTCACACGTGAAAGAAAATGAAAATGATTGAAGCTCTTAGAGATCACCTTGATTTTCCTCCACTGTGAGAAAAAAAAAAGACAGAAAATGGTACTCTAACAGGGATTAGGTTTGGACAATTAGTCAGTCATGCGACAAGTTCCGAGCAAGACAAGGAAACACTTTCGGGTACCACACCCTTGTAAGCAGCTAAGAAGGCCTCTCAAGACGGCACCTGGTCGAGTAGTACGAGTCTTTTATTAACCTGATATTATGGGAGTGCCTCACAGCATTAGTAGGATTCTCTTGTTGATATAGGACTGAAGTCCTCCATCGAGTCCTAACAAAAATAAAGGACAGTCTGACAGATCTGTGTGAGAGGCTGGGCTGAGACACACGTGACGAAATTGACAGATTTAACACTAGTGAAATTTAACAATGGTGAGACACTCGTTTGATAAGTCAGTGACATCCATTCACCTTCGTTCAAGTCACTTGATGGAGTTCTTATGCATAACTCCTTCTCTCTCTCTCTCTCTCTCTCTCTCTCTCTCTCTCTGTTGATAATTGCGTATAGAATATCAGGTACTGTCCTTTAATTATAAGAAGGCAACACCCCATAGCTTATAGCAAACCACAAACCTTTGACCCGCTCGACGATGCTTGACTGTGCTGGGCGTGGTGGCGTTCGCATAGCTGTCCCATGATAACGCCGGATGTAGTTTATTACGAAAGTGTCTGCTTGCTTTGGCTTGGTAGTGTTCCTTCCTACCAGCCAACAGGGGCCTAAACGGTCTGGTTTTGTTTTAGGGGGTTCGACTTTGAATGCAAAACAACCTTCGCTCTTCAGGAACTAAGGAAAGTAAAGAATCCTTCAGTTAATCCCTTTACCTACATGACTCATGTCGCAGTTCAATGATGTTTGTTTTCCATCTCTTGAGCGGCAAGTGGTAAAAATACTCTTTATTGTTATTTTTACTTTTGGAACTCTGTTAAGTTGATAACTGTAAACAGTGTTTGAGTAAACGCCTGAATAATGCTTGTGATCCTATATTTTAGACTTAGACTTTGATATCGAGAGAGAGAGAGAGAGAGAGAGAGAGAGAGAGAGAGAGAGAGAGAGAGAGAGAAACCCTCTGTTCTGTCACTGGTTCCCTTTGTTCCAAATCGGCGTACATGTTGCTAAGGGGGCCCGGTAAAGATTTGTCAAAATAGAAGTGCATTACCACACTGCTTTTCTTAAAGACGTTGACATTTATGTAGGTAATTGCAAGTCACTTAAATCTCCTTTTTGTAAGTTATCCTTCTTTCCGTGGGAAAAAAAAAAACCTGTTTTCACTTTAATTTCTGCTGGTCTGAGGTGTTTAGATGTGTCTGGGAGTAGAGCAGACTGACGTGAAGCAAATAAACAAAATGAAGTAGGCATTCTCTCTCTCTCTCTCTTTTCTATAAATCAATATTTTCAATGAAATTTTGGCGTCGGAGATCTGGAATGAAGTATTATTTGTTTTTGTTTTGTCTTTCTGTCTTAAAAATGCGGCATTTCCGCTCAAATTCTACCACGACGAAATAGTGTCACGGCGCCCAATTTATTTGGTTTTATTTGTGGTAGTATATCGTGCATCTCTCAGTCCTTCTCTCATTCAAGTATCTGGAAATTGAATGAAAATGGGATTTCAGAATAAGTAAGTTCTTCGCTACAACTCATGTTCAATTGCTATAGTTTTTAATTCCTTATATTTTTTCTGTTACTCAAAAGTCAAATAGGTTTAGGAAAATGACATTTAGATTAGTATTTTGTACATAGAAGTCAAACCAAATTGCATTATTATATATATATATATATAATATATATATAGATATATATATATTATATATATATATAATTTTTGCTTTTTTTTTTTTTTTTTTATTTTTTTTTTTTTTTTTTTTTTTTTTTTTTTTTTTTTTTTTTTTTATCTATATATAATTTTTCTTTTTTTTTTTTTTTTTCTTTTTTTATTTTTTGTTTTTTTTTTTTTTTGCTGGGAGAATTGTCTTGATAGTATCAACTTGTTCGGATGAAAACCATGAGAAGGGAGGCCGGAGATAAGTGGAGATTGATGAAAGATAAAGCACACGAAGTAAATTCGTAGCGTTGTTTCAGAGGGTCTTAGCGTCACACTGAATTAGACAAATACATACATACATGTATACAGTCAGTTTCTTCTGCAAAGTTGGTTCACTCCGTCAGTCTTGGCTTAGAACGTCATAAATAAATATAGCTCAACCAGCAATGGGTGGTTTCCCTTGTCTTCAGAAAGCGTGATTCACTACGGATAGCAGTAATTAAAGTCGAATAGGAAATAAAGTGTTTATTTAATACACAGGATTACTCACCATCCTGTCATCATTACGCATCCTTTTGTGATATATTGGAGAATCTATTTTTCGATTAGTTGGCGGGTAATGTGGAGAATTGTACATTAAGCGCATTTTTATTCTCCATCTAGGTTCTCTTTCGCACGAAAAGAACTAAAGGGAAGTTAAAAAATAAACTTTAAGTAGACATGAAAAAAGCAGAACCAATGTGTATAGACCTGCGATGTTTGCAGTGAATGCCCTGGGAAGAATGCGGGAATGTCATTGATTTTAATTGATGCCACAGATGAAAATGAGTATTTGGTCCTTATGTCCTGATAGCCTTCAATCTTGACATATAAATAACCTCACCGAGAATATTATTCTCTTTTTTGGTAGGGCAGATAGAATTGTTTAGTACATAATGTTATTAATTATGTGATTGCAGATTGCGATGACAGGTCATGATGAACTCATCTATTACTGGGCTTATTAGGAGGAAATAGCTCAGTTTGCAAGCAATACGTTAGTCCCCGGGGGTGGGGTGAAAGGAGGGGGCGGGGTGATGTAGTAATTTTCCGATAGTTTATGAATAATAATAATAATAATAATAATAATAATAATAATAATAATAATAATAATAATAATAATAATACCTTAAGTGTGAATGGAAAGAGGTCTATTGACCAAGCGTGAGTGTTGACACCAGAGAGAGAGAGAGAGAGAGAGAGAGAGAGAGAGAGAGAGAGAAATTTGGGAAAAATGGTTTGAATATTGAGAAAACATAGAAGTTGACAGTAATCAAAAAGATATCACCGTGAAAGTGAAGATCTTGTTAGAATTATAAACAAAAGCGACGGTTTTCCTGTCAATCTCCGGTTGAAGGAGGTCTCGCTGGATCTTTTAAGGTTCTTTGGCATTCTTATAACTGGAATGATGATGCGAGGAAATAGGTACTTAGACGGACGCAGATATGCAGGAGTAAAGGAAATGTATAAGAATGGATCAAGTGCTGCATGTGGATGACTCTATGTCATTTGGCCACAGAAAAAGGTTAAAAAAAGAACGACAGTTGAGATGAGGATATTTAAAGATCAGTAAATGTAGTAATACCTGAGAAAATGGCAGCAAGGATCGAGAGGTTGTAGTTTACATATAGTGCTGAGGCTTGTTTATATTTACACAGTTTCTTTATATGCTATATTTCTGCAAACAAATAAAAGAGGTTTAGGGAATCTTGTATGTTTTGACTTGCTCCCTTAGTAACTAGAGTAGGTGTTCAGGTGTACACGTTTCATTTACCTTAGATATAAAAAAAATTCTTAGTGTGTTTATTGTGAATTATAAGATAAACGAACATTGTGCCATTATCATTCTTAACCCGAGTTGACAAGTCAAACATTCTTTATTTATCATTATAATGGCATAATATGAGAATGTTTTCTCAGTTCAGGGTCCATAGCTTGTACATACACACACACACACACACACACACACACACATATATATATATATATATATATATAATGTGTGTGTGTGTTTATTTAGTTACTTGACCATACTATCGTAAGGTTGTTATTAGGTAAAAGACCTTTATGCTTATTTCTCTCTTACATTCTTGTAGAGCATAAACGTCGACGCGCAGTCTCTCAGCTGTGAGATATATGTATGTATTTTTTTATATATATATAAATCATACGGTACATCTGTGAGTTGGCCCAGTTGTGTCCGTGTGTCATGCTTGAACACTTAGTCATGGGGGTTACTGACACTTTTAAAGTTTTCCCAGCCATGCTGTGTTATATAATATGTCTCCGTGAAGCGATCAATGGATATGTGGAGACTTCGGTTGCCATATGGGGTCGTCCTCTTCTTTGTTGCCATTAGATGTCTTATCCAATTATGACAATACTACCAACATCATGTTGTGTTTACGATAGTAAAATTTGGTCATGGAGCGTATTGTTGGTCATATTTTTGTAATAATAATGTTTTGTTTTTACGGTAAATAGCTTTTGTGTAAGTGTAAGCTAACATTATGTGAGATTTTGACCGATTTCTCTACTATTTTTTTTTTTATTATATTTGCAATTTTAGCGCTGTACTAAAATTCGCCAATGTCTTTTGATTGGGCGGTCGATATCACGGCTCGAACTGCATGCTTATTCTCTTGCCAGGTGCCACATGTAAAATGATTTACGAAGCATACGGACTTGGGATCTTAATACAAGGTTCGTGTGATATAATTTTCACAGTTACTTCTCGAGCATCAGCAAAACCACAATGGGCGTATTATACTTTGCCGAGCACACCAGTGTATGATTCTCTTCGACTATATTTTCTCATCAGACTTCTAGAAACTCTGCCTCGACAAAAATGTTGAGTCTGGCACGGACGTCGTCTTCACAAACGTCACGAAATATCCTTTCGAAAACCGCAGTTATCCGTAATTTTGATTAGTGCCTTATGTCTTCGTCAACTTATAGATTCTTCGTAAATTACTCACAATATCGGAATTTATCAGTGAATAATTTTATACTACATTAGTTTATCCCATTCGGACGACGGCATACCTGTTAGGGTTGTCTAGATGAGGAGAGTGGTTCTAGTTTGCGATAACTTAGGTACGTTGATAAACGTTTCCTCTCTATTGGTCTGCCGGCGGCAGGTCGTTCTTATCGACAGCCATTTTTGACAGGTCGACGACGACCTCTCGTTTTATTTGAGAAAGATTCGCACCTTATTAACGTATCGTTTGAATGAATGGTCCTGTCAGTGACAGATAATTAATTTGATTGAACCATGTCAAAGTATCAATAAATGTACATATTCATAGATGAAAGTTCTTTCCAGTTGCGTGCTCTTGACACCCCCACGACCTAACTAAGGGTCCCGTTGAATGGAGAGTAAATTGATTAGGAAAATAATTTGTGAATGAAAAGTCAGTTGCTTCCCAACGGAAATGCCGAAAAATTGCTAGGCTCTGAGACGTCAACATCAAGCCAACCGGTAGAGAATTTGTATGACTCATAAAATATGTTCTGCTTAAAGAGTTAACGACAAAATTGCTATATATCCCTACTGAACACACACACACACACACACACAAGCACTACTGGCTGTCTTGATTTCACGAAGTGACATCAGTGTCATCTCATGTGCTGCCACAGAAGAAGAAAGTAAAGTGTTAGCATTCTTATTCATCCGTGGGAAGGGTATGGGGTTCGGAAGTCACGTAAAGCCGTTGGTCCCGTTGCTGAATAACCACTGGTTCCATGCATCCTAACAACACCATACAAACAAAGAAAGGTATGTCGTATGGGAGCAGAAATCCAGATAGGAAATCTTTCCTTGAGAGGACGCATAATGGTTTTGGTGCAATATTATTAGGTGACGATTACAAGAACACTGGTCATCGACGCTGATTTTAATGACGCCACCTGTCACTACATCTCTCTTGGTTGTGAGGAGCCCGTAGTTTTTTTTTTTCTGTATTATCATACAGAACATTTACGCGGTCTCTCGTCGAAGACTGTTTGTCAGGTGCAGGCAAAAGACAAGAGTTGTTCAAGTTTACTATAAACTCTCTCTCTCTCTCTCTCTCTCTCTCTCTCTCTCTCTCTCTCGTTTCGCTGAAATAATTGGTTATTGTTTCTTTGTCATTTATATTTTATCTTCTGCTGTTTTCACATTGCTTTTAACATGAGGGTTTGTAACCTATGTACAATTGGAATTACGGTTGTTTTCATCACCAGTGATGTAACTTCATATTCTCTGTTAGCGAGGAATAATTATAATTAATAATAATAAAAAAAAAACATTCCAAGAACCTATGGTAATTGAAGCAAGATACGAATGTAACACTCTCTCTCTCTCTCTCTCTCTCTCTCTCTCTCTCTCTCTCTCTCTCTCTCATCATAAACAAGAAGAAAAGTTGACTATTCTTCGTCTTCCTCTATCGCGTCATTTGCACCTGACGCGTCCGTTGCTTTATCCCTCCCCTTCTTCCTCCCTCCTCTTCCTCCCCACCCCCTTCCTGTCATTGCCTTTTGCCTACCGCGTTCTCAGAAAGAGATTGTTAGTCTCTGAAAACAAGTGCAACAGCTGTGCTTTGATGAATGGAGCGTCCTCTCCGGGATGTTTCGGTTGATCATTTTCCAATTCCAAGGCTTTCAAAGTTCGTCACTCCGGTCCCGTCACTGTCTTTCATGTTCCATGCTCCATAGAGAAGCTAAAACCAGTCAAGAATATCTGTGCTCCAATTTTTTCCTCTGAATTCCTTCTCTGCATCTCGAGATACAGTTACGGCTGTCGTGATCTTCGGATGGAAAAGTATTGGAGAGGTGATGGTCACGCGAATTGCGCTCCTCGGTCCAGTGCGTTGACTCTCGTTTGGATACTTTTAATATTCTTAAGTATGGCATGTTTTTATGGTGGTTTAGTAAAATGATTCGTATTTCATTTTTTTATTTCCATAGGATAAAGGAATCGCGCCCCAGGATCTTTCTTTATTTATAATTTCAGGTGTATTGGATATTGTAGAGTGACGATGATCCGGGTGGTTAAAGAAATTTAACATTAAGACGTATGTATACACAATACAGACATTACAGATTACGATGCATCAATTTGTGATTAAATCTAACTTCTCGGAGGGATTTCGATTGGCCGACATCTCGGTAATGACGCCAGCTATATACGTAATAAGGCATTTTCATAGAACAGTGGGAGTATCCATCGTCTGGATGTGGAGGGGGGAGGGGCTGCCCCCCTTGAGTCAAAGCCTACATGTAATGTTGTCCGCTAGAGGATGCAAGTGGCGTGCGCGCGCTCTGGTTGCTTTGCCGCCTCCCACCCCTGTCCCTCAGTAGAATATTCCCCCACCCGACTGACCCACTCCCCAGTCGCTGCCAAAAACCATTGTCAGTTCCTTTGCATACATTATTATGGGAGAGAAGTCGTTATTGTTGACGAGAACCTTTGAAATGAGGTCTCAGGAATAGTTTCCTCCCTGGATTCAACCTTCAATTCACCTTCATATTCCGAAATGTGAAATAGTTTGAACGAGACAGTGTTTTGTTGTTCGGGGGGGTGATGGTAGTGATTCGGGCCCGTTGGGGTGGGGTGGGGGAGTAAGGGTTGTGGGTGGGGTGGTTTATGGTGGTTCTTATGGGGCTCTCTGAGGAAGGGAGGGAAGGGGTGGGGGTTTTGTCGGGGGTGTTTTTTTTTTGAGTGGAGGGTAGCCGTAGTAGTAGGAGAATGAGGAGCCAAACCTCGAGGCTCGAGAGCTGCGGCAGTGAGTGTGTGCGTGCGTGTGACGGTCGGGGGTCTCAGAGCTCAGTGTGTGCGAGTGTGTTTGTATATTGGTTACAAAGCCGCTACCACGTACGCTTACAGTCCGGTACGGCTCTAGAGCGCGGAAGGACGGATGTTACATTCCTCTACATTCCAGTCGGGAGAAGCCCCTGGTCGGTGCTTTTGTGCAATTGTGATTAGAATCGGTGCCCCTGTGTCCAAGTATGGTGAATCTCAACTCGGGGCCGCTTCCCAAGCATGATGTGTGTTTTCTGGCTCGAGGAGGAGGAGGAGGGGCAGGGACTCCCCTATTGTGTCAGAGGTGCCTAGGTTGTGTTGGGTGGGGAGGGGGGACAGGTTGACTCTGCTATTATCATTCCCAGCTGGAGAAGGAAGGTGTCATGGAGGTGTGGAAGGTGAGGAATGTATTTCCATTCCTTAGGATGATCGGGGACGAGTCGGAGTGTGGGTGTGCACTGTGCAGCTGCTCAGCAGGTGGGGGGAATGAGCCGGGGGTGCCGACCCCTTTCCCTCCCTCCCTCCCTCCCGCTAACACCGCCACCACCGTCTTAGATATTGATTGACGACTAAACGTGACGGGATCTCACGGGGAAGGGGGTGGGTCCTTGGGATAGAGTCCTATACAGAGGAAGAGAAGGTGGCAGGATCCATAGAGGTGCTCCCAGAGAAGTTCAGGTGAATCTTTAGCTATTCGCAAGAAACTCTTTTAATCGGTGACCGCCGTTGTATTTGGACTACTGAGTAACGAGTTTGGAAGGGAATGAGGCCTCTGCTGTCATTTGCAGCGGCGTATGTGTGGAAAGGCTGCGTGATCAGCCTCCACGGCATTGCCTACCAATATGGTTGAATTGGGAGCATGAATGGCGGTGATAATGACTGGCTGTTGGATGACGGTTACCTCTGATACAGACACAAGGTTATGCGGATTGAAATGAATGACCTGAGCTGTGCTTGCATCGTTAGAAAGAGTTTCTGCACAAGATTGATATTTTTTTTTTTTTTTATTCAGTAGTCGAGTCGTTGAGTACATGAATGGACTGTGTGTGTGTGTGTGTGTGTGCGTGTTTGTATTTCAATCTTGCCCAAAGGAATGGGATGTGGTGGCTGCAGGAGTCTTTATTAGAATAGATTGAATCAAGGGCGAACCCCATTGTGACTGCCCAGGTTTTTGTTTGTCTTTCTCCTCCTTTCAGCCAGAGAGTGACTGTATAGAAGCGCTGTAGAGCGTCAAGTAGAATATGTTGTTAGCGCTACCTGCGGAACGCAAACTACGTCACCAGTGTTTTACTGAATGGAAAAGACGAATTCGTTAAGTGCTACTAATCGGTTTTGTTGGTAGTTTATTGTTTGACCATTTATCGGGTACTGTTACCTCATTCAGTGTTTGTATGCCACATGTACTACACACGCAAACATCTTACACAATATACAGCTACACTGAATATGAAATGTACATATTGGCATACAAGAAAATTTTAATTTTGTTCTTTCTTTGTGTGTGCCATACAGTTTAAACTCTCTCATAGAAAACACTCGTTACTCAAATGGAAAGAAAATTGAATCCCATTAAGCTATGGGAACAACAAAGTGTATTGACATAAGACGATAAGTGTGGTGACCAACCGCCTCACTAAGAGCGTCATCAACGTCGGTCTATGTAACACCACCGATTAACTGCTTCGCCTGTGCACCTCTTCAACGTCGTCATCATCGTCAACATCATCATGACGGATTACGATCATCTGAGTCCACAGGTGGGTGTTTGCACAAGACAGCTTCAGTGGATTTATCCTAATATCTCTCTCGCAAAATATGTGGTTTGCTCTGATCTGCGGAATTTAGCTCAAGGCGAAGTAACGTTTTGGGTCCTTTACGTGTTCGCGTGTTACGGCGTAACTTACAACTACTGGTTTTACAGTCATATGCATACCATTCCAGTGTGTGTTTGTGCGTATGTATGTATGTATGCATATCGTGTGTGTTTATACTGTGTGTGGGTACACACACACACACACACAAATATATATATATATATATATATATATATATATATATATATATACATATATATATATATGTGTGTGTGTGTATAATGTTTGTGTGTAAATCATCTTAGTTAAATGTTGATGTACATAAATTTCAGCAGAGTATGGCCATTCAGACCAGGTTTTGTATATTCCCAGAAAGTGTGAGCACGATGATCGACCGATTGCTTTCATTGCTTGCCTTTGATGATCTCGTATGTAAACATAAATTTTAAATAATCTTTTGTGCCTTTGAACTTGCCCAAAGTAAACAACTTTTTTCGCCTTTTATCATACTGTGCAGGTGGCGATATCGGGATCATTATTATCGTCATACATAATGGCATTGTTGTTGATGTCTTCCTAGAGCTTGAATAAAATCCTTCTTACCATTGGAGCAGTGTGTTTTAGCCATTTTGGCTTTGTACGCCGAAATATAATAGATTGATGTAGTTTAGAAAAATTTAGTTGTCGTTCATATTTTTATACAAATTGAACTTATTGGTTTTTATGTATTAGCTTTAGCAAGTGTTCTGTGGGTGACTGATTTTTTCTCTTAAAGCTATACATCCTTCCATTCACTATTCAGTTGAATGTTTTCATATAATGAGTTTCGGGAGGTGCGATGGTTTGGAAGACAGTATATGATAGCATTCGTGCTCTTTCTACTCATATTGTGTGGTTTTCATCAGAAATTGAATGCCGTTATTCTCAAATGACCTTTGACCTCGTTACTTGGCTCAAGATTGAATATTAACAGTCTCACGACTTTGCCCCTTGTGAGAAGTAAGCCTCACATCTCCGGTTGTGTAGCTTGTGTTTCGGTGTCCTCAGTATCTTCTAGATTTTTGCTCACACTCACACACACACACAGACACACACACACACACACATATATATATATATATATATATATATATATATATATATATATATATATATGAATAACTTGATCACGAAGTATATAAAACGTGATGCTATGTATAAATAAAGGTTTTTGCCACGAAGGAAAATTGAAAAGCGAGATAGTAAAGGGTCGTGCTAAACCGAGAGGTGATGATGAGAGTTGGGGTTAGAATAAGAAAATGTCCTTAAGAATCTAGATACGTGAGGAAAGAGTCGCTGTCAGTTATGCTTATGTCGATGTTAGTACGTTTGTTTGGAAAAAAAGAAAAAAAAAAAACATCCCTGTTTTTTTTTTTTTTTTTTTTTTTTTTTTTTTTTTTTTTTTTTTTTTTTTTTTTTATCTGACCACAGCTGTCATATCCTCTCTCTCTCTCTCTCTCTCTCTCTCTCTCTCTCTCTCTCTCTCTCTCTCTCTCTCTCTTTTGTGCAATGTCACACCGGAGACCTAACGAAGGAAGTCTACTATTCTTCCCGTCTTTGAGTCGTGTACGTATTGTTCCTATTTCTGTGATAAACAAGGGCGTCGTCCTCCCGCCCTTAGGGAAGGACCAGTCATCACGGGCCCTTTGATGTCGACGTAGGAGAAAACGGGGGAAAGAAATTGGCAGCTGCTATCATGTCTGTGCCAGTCATTTGACGCGGTCTTGGTCTTGAGCGCCTAAATTTGTTTTCTCACTACATAATATCATTTTAAGCTCTTGGTGAACAACCTAAAGTCCCATTGAAATCTAGGTCTGACAGAAAGTAGGATGGGGCCTCCTGTGTGTGAAGTCAAACTTTGTAGGTTTTGGGTATGCATTCGGTGAGAGTACATTTCCAGGAAGTAACTGTGGTTTCTGATGGTTTACACTCAAGTAGCTGTTGAAAAGGCTAGTCTACCCCCGTCTTCTTGTAGCTTACTTGAAAAGTAGCCAAAATGTTAGTTGTAAAAAGGAATCAATGTGAATTTGCAGCCGAGAGAAAGATTACACGTATTATGTTTGTAAGTAGCTGATTGGAGTAGCCGTTAAATCAGCCTTGTCCATATGGAGAATTGGGATGAAGAGGAATGAAGATGGTCATTAATAAAATGGACTCGTATGTGTCTGGATGGAGCCTTCTTAAGGGACGCCACTGTTGATTGTACCGGGGAGCAGATGTTGAGCAGTCTCGAACGACAAGTAGTTGTATGGAGCTTTGTATATGAGTTCTCGGAAGACAAGGGGTAAGCCTTCGTGTGACCGACCACGTACGGGACATTTAGGTAATGAAAAATGTTGAATGACTTCATCTTAGGTCAAGAACACTTTAGCATCGACTGAAAACTGTCAGTAGTCCTGCGGAGGTTAACCAAACAAAGTTATTAATATATTAGGAATTGCGGTTTACAAAGAAAGTATCTAGGAGGTCTCAGTATATATGTAATATATTTTATTTCTAAGGGAACTGAAATAACTACTAAAACCAAGTTTGATAGATCGATTTATGGTTACTAAAGCAAAAACTAGACTAGCAAGCTTTCGCATTAGACTAAGATCAGGATATTTAACCCTTTAATGATGAGTCGACAGGAGCCGTTTATATATATATATATATATATATATACATACACACACACACACATACATACATACAGATGCTCAACCAGAGAAAAAGCAGACCCCGAAATTTGGCAATTTAGTTGCTTGGTCTCGGAAGAAGAGAAATGCATTCGTTGTTGGTGCGAAATGTGTTTGTGTGTGTGGTGTATATATATATATATATATATATAATAATATATCTATATATATATATATATATATATATATATATATATATATATATTATATATATATGTGTGTGTGTGTGTGTGTGTGTGTTAATTTCAATTTCATACTTTTAAGGTTTGGTGGAAGAAGACACTCTCTTAAAAAAGAAAAAAAAGCGGATTACATGAGACCCTAATGGTTACATTTTGCAAGGCGGAAATTAGAAAATTGCCGCCCAGGCAAAAAGCGTTCATTTATTAAAAGAAAAAAAAAATCTCATGCCCATGATTATTGTGATATACCCATGTCATATGTAATTAGGACTTCATGCAGTTACTATTGCTATTACTACCATTACTGTTGATGCCTGTTTTCTTACTCTTGTTAACTTGAAACGGAAAAATTTATGGACCGTTGGTCACTTGGCTGAAAGATTGTATTGCATGATATATGTGGTGCTCTTTGTTATCGCTTTACTGGGAAGATTACCGTGTGATTGAGGCCACATGCATTTAATCCATTGCATGGGATGCGAGATCGTGAATATCGACTGAATGTCTGACACGAATGTTAGTGGAACTAGCCTTGTTTTCGGGCTTAGCTTTACAGTGGTTCGTTCTTCAAGTGTGAATGCGGAGGTGAGCGGAACTTACACTCTGGTTGCAATTTCTTTACGGTTAATGCTGTTCAGAATGTTAGGCTTTCGTTCTCTCGTAAAATGCTTCTGGTGATTTTTTATTATGGAAGTTTCCATTCAAATTACATTTTTCGTCGATAAAGTTAAATATAACTTTTACAATCACCAGATTTGTTCCTCTCTTTCATGCATGAAAAGCAAGCATCGTTAGTCCATTTGTAACGACATATTAGATACTTAATAGGAGGAGGATAACAGAAGGGATGAAACGAAAGCCAAGATGATATCGTCGTATCCTTTCCCCCTGGTTGAGGAATTACTCTGCTAATTAGGCATTGGGGAACATTAAGAAGCATCATCTCCCCTACCTTTCATTCGCTGTAAGAGATATGACGGATCTTGTGCCGAGGTTCACTAACTCAGCAGGCCACAATAGTTGTCTTATGCTACCCCTGTCCCTAGCATAGCATGGACTCCCACCTCCCACCCAATCGTGTATCAACAACTGAATCTCTCTCTCTCTCTCTCTCTCTCGCTTTTTAGTTCACTGAGCTCGGCCATGGTCTTCCAGAGCCACTCATATTTTTTTCCTGTTTTCTTTTACAGAAAGTTGTGTGACTTGATTAACATTCAGATACGACGTTGAATAAAAATGTCATTATTGGAGTTGTTATTATTTGAACTGTAAAATATATCGACTATCTTGTGGCTCGTTTCCACTGAGCTGTGTCATGAGAAGTTCATAGTGCCTTTGTTGACCACAACAGTGAATAAGGTACCTGGTGGTTAACCGATCTAATACTAAAAACCAATATACGCCTGAAATATGCTACGATGGATAGGATGAGGCTATTCAGGCTCTTGCAGCCGCTTTCTACATACGACAGATATATGTATATATGAGCTGAAGTAGCTTTAATTAATTATTTTGTGGCAGAGGTGTTCCAGGTAAACTTAACCCGACATATCCTGCAGGGGTTGGAATCCTACCACCGGTTGTTAGGTTTGCTTCATTTGGGTTCAGGGGTCGTAGTCCAGGGCACAAGTTATATATATATATATATATATATATATATATATAGATATATATATATATATATATATATATATATATGTGTACTTTGTGGTTTATGTACTGTGAGCACCACAACGATGCCTTTTGTAACCCAAAGGGAAATTAAAATAAATCCTGTTACGGTGTTTGATGCATTACAAAGTATGAACATTTTTTCATAATTTGGTTAGTGCAGCACTAACTCCGATTTGCTCTATAGACCAGATTTTCACATTGCATTTTCTTTTCATTTTCTTATTCGTGCAGCAATTCCTTTCAGTCTGTAAGCTTGTTTTATTGAGGGTTAATGCAGTGGTTCCTGTTTATTTTTCTGGACTAAAGCGGAATAAAACTTGAAGGGCTTTTCGGCTCTATAATCGGCATGATATTGAAGTTGGAAGGGCGTGGATGCGGGTTTTTCTAGTCAAATTAGAATAATTTTAATTTCTCTCTCTCTCTCTCTCTCTCTCTCTCTCTCTCTCTCTCTCTCTCTCTTCTCTTAGATTTATACGTCAGTGAAATGACACTTGTTTTTATATTCTCCGCGGTTTTTGCCTTTTCCTCCTTATCGTGTATAAAGGACGTCACAATTATTTTGCTTTTGCTTGAAAAGTATTTTCTATAAATGATTTTACGAAATGTTTGTCTCGTCGACTTCTATTGTGCAACATTTCACGTTTGACAAACTGTTTTGTTGCTTTGTAGGGTTTCATTGCTCGTTATTGCAAAACTGTAGCTTTCACTGCTTGGTTTGAAATCATGTTCGTCCTTTGAGTCTATGAAACTAATACAAACATTGCACGTATTTCATTTCCGTATATTTCTTGTTATCAAGTTCCATGTCCTGTTGTTGCTAGTGATGAATTTTCAGTTTGGTTTTAACTGTCATCAACGGTAATATTGCACAATCACTGATACTCGATCAGAAATCATGATATGCGAATACAACAGGTTAGTTTTGCTTATTTGGTCTGTATTTCTTATTGTCTTGTATTGTCGATTTTTTTTTTGGGGGGGAGAGGGATAGGGGTTGCTGAGGGTAGATAAGTTATTTCCACCTATCTGATATTAGGATTTCTTGCCATTTTTGTTTAGTCTTTTATAGTTTAGCAAATTTTCAAGTGTTCTATAAATTTCCAGTACATTTTAGGCTACATTTGATGTTACAAATTCATTTTACGGTATACATGTTATAATTGCCGTTAATTGCGTACTTTATTCTCTTCACAGCTTTATGATTCCATTTCACTGTAATGTAGAATTTGTTTTTAATACTAAAACACCGAATTGAGATGGCCATATTGTTGAAGTATTCTGTCTTTGCTACACACATGGAGTTACCTCGGTGGTCTTTATAATGGTATTTATATTATTATGGACAATTCATACAATTATTAAGTAGTCAGAAAATTATGTAATTCTATAAACGCTAACAAAAGCATATAGAGCACAGTAGACACACAATCCTCGTGACAAGGGGAAGCTGTCAATGTGTGTACCAGTAATTATATAGTTATTTATCAAGGTATTACATAATTAGGTATAGCTCGCGTTTCCCTTCTTCCTTGGTGCTTATATATACCACTCTTATAGGGAAACTTTGCGTTAATTACCTAATGTTATGCTAATAAGTTACCCGGATGTAGTAGAGGATTTCCTCAATCTGTATTGTTTAGAGAGAAACATCGGTGTATACCATTCCCATAGGTCAGTATCCTAAAGGAGAAACGTAAGATATCATGAAGAAATCAGAACAAGGAGGTCACTAACATTTACGAGGAGAAGGAGGCTGGGGGAGCTGTGTGTCAGGAATGTATCTCAGATAGTGTGTACACCGTCATCATTGTGATGGATAACCAATCACACGAGGCATCCATCGCTCCTTGTGAATTATTCATGGCTGAAACAAAAGACGCTCTCGCTGCCTTGTTTACTGGGAATGATTACAGCGTAGTTGTTGAGCCTCTCAAGGTCTTCTTTTTTAAACTTTGTTCATTTTTTTTCTTTTTTCATTTCTTTTTCGCCTTCTGTGTCGTAAACGCTCCGCCAAGGATTCCTTGGAGTTGTACGACTAGCTTTCCTTGAGTGTGGTTTTCTGGGCGTATGGAAATACTTCCGAGGCGACGCTGGATTCAGCCTTTGTGTTTCAGGGAATTAGTGCAACAGTCGCAGATTCGTTTGTTAACGGCGGAGGAGAAAGAAAGTAAAGATAACTACCGTTATATCCTTATCGACAAAGTCCGAGCGATGATGTAAACATCCGGTTTGAGGGTCACCACGCAGCTGCTGGAAGTTATCGGTTTCAGTTAAAACCACAACGTCTACTCTTGTTAGCCTCGCGTTCTAACCTCAAATTGGCCAATTCAGAGAAAAAAAAATCATTAATATATCTAAAGTGAGCACTGCAGACGTTGCATATATGCTCCTCATTGTCCATCATTGTTGCTCGTCCTTTAACTATGATTTTGAATTTAGTTTTCATCGCAAGAAACAAGACAGAGGAGAAATATAATTGAATATGTGTCTAGGGTTCCTTTCATGAGACATGAGTGTCAGGATATCCTGAAGATAGTATACACATGGAAAGGAAAATGGTACCCCTGCTTGTTTCGCTTTCCTCAGGGTCTTTTACTCGTTTACATTTTACATCACGTTGTCACTCCAGCGATAGAATTTGTATATAAATATATAAATTGATTATTGGTTTTCATTGTGTATACTTTTTACACTGTCAAATTGATAGTAAGGAGAAAAAAAAAATAGTCATCATACAGAAATTCCTACAAGAGCTGGATTCAAGATCATGTGAGGAAGTGTGATCGTAGTTGTAGTTTTGGAAGCCATTGATAATTAGTTACCATAAACTGGCGTTTCAGTAACTTATCATGTCCAATAAAGATACTGTTAAGCATTACAAGAAGTCATTTATAATGAGTATATAATTCCCTACGTATGAGCGGAGTAAGGCTCTGAAATTCTAGGAAATATAATTTTTCCTGGTAGGAAAATAACCTTCACCAGAACATTCCATCTTTTCTTCTTTAGTTAAAAAAAAGTCCTGTCCTCTTGGCAGGATATTTAAGATCACGGTTAACTGAGTCATTGAGTTGAGTGCTTGGTATTGAGTGAGTGCAAAAGCGTAGGTGGACTGACGATTTTGTCCTGGGAAGACAGGTAGATTGGGAAATTAAACTCTCTCTCTCTCTCTCTCTCTCTCTCTCTCTCTCTCTCTCTCTCTCTCTCTCTCTCACACACACACACACACACACACACACACACACACACACATATATATAAATATATATATATATATATATATATATATATATAGATATAATTATATATATATATATATATATATTATATTGACTTTTTCGTATTTCGTATTAAAAGTACCACAAGTTTCAAATGATTTCATAAGATATTTTGGGAATAGTTCTTGATCATATATATGAAATACGTATAAAGACACATTATGAGTAATAAAATTGATAATATTCAATTTGGTAAGGTCAGATGTGAGTTCGTGTGATACCTTGAAATAAATAGTGTTTTATTCGCTCATTATGCGGCAACTGTCCAGAAGTGATTCAGTTTACCGCATTGCTTACTTTAAGGAATAATATTGCATCTTTATTCTTGTGCATAACTTGCGTGTCTCATGGGTGACATTTTCTTTTTGGTGACCTCCCAAATGCTGCATTGTATAAGAAATTTAGAAATTTTGCTCATGATATGTAGTTTAATGAATATTGAATCCGCGGATTGCAACTTTTTTCCTGCCATTGAACAATTCTTCCGAAAGTTCATTTAAGCTAAATTTGTTTACCGATGCGATGTAACACTTTAGAAAGGAGAAGTTCTCAGCTGTCGAGAGATCCATAGAATCGACGTGTTTTATAGCCATCGATGATTTCTCCCGCGGACTGCGGGATATATATAGGTGAATCAAAGACCCATAGCGTAGTGGAGTGACTCATCCCACACACTGGTTTCCAGACTCGCCTGACTCACCAAGTGGTAATAATATTGTCGGGAGGGCAACTGTCTGTCGTCATCATCAGCGTCCTCAGTGCGGCGTTTCCGCCGTTGGGGAGAAGCGACGATCACGTTTCCTTGATCCATTGCAATCCGGTGTGCTGGTGAGTTATGCACAGGTTACTGGAGAACAGTGACTCACTCACTCCCTCCTTAGTGTTGGTTGCAAGGGCGTGACTCTGGCTGTGCGCAGGCATGCGTGACTGCGTGAGTCAAACGTGAATGTGTAACACATTTGCCTAGCTGCATCTCTCTTCCTGGATTTCACTTAGCTAAACAGGCGCCTCGCATTCCATATTTCCACCGTTCATTCTCTAGTCATTCTGTGCTACTGGTAAATGGGCGGAAGTATTTTTTTTAAATACTGGATATGGACATCGCTCTCCATCGGGAATATGAAGTCTGCCGTTGTTGACGCCTGTCGGTTGTTTACAGTACTTGACTCATGATGCAGCTCTCCTCCCCCGCCCATACCTACCCACCAACCCACTACCCTCCCCGCGTCACAGTGTATCTCACAGTCCACTTGGGATTCACAGCCCTCCTTCTCCAACCTAACCCTAGGTTCAGATAGTAGTGCAAAGGCAGAGCTGGCTGATGCCGGATAGCCTAGAATTTGCGTACAAGGGAGGGACTGTCAGAAAGATAACTCCTTCGCCATTCAAGGATCTTCGCCACCTCAGCGCCTCCTTCCTCCTACCACAGCCACTCCTGCCCCCTCCTCCATCGCCACTTCCCGGTGGTAGAACATCCGTTGTGCCGAAAGTCATTACGACCCTCATCTGGAGAAGACGTTCAGAGTTATTGTTTTCTATTCCGGTACTCCCTCCACTCCATTCATTCAGTGGTTGAGGGGTCGTAGCAGAATGTTGACGGAAGGGCTGCTCTTTTTCGGACTTGCTGGAAGGAGAGAGGTGAGCTCATTCGAGTTGCATTGCTCAGTCTGGCTTCATCAAGCTTTTTGAATTGGGTGGTCGTGATATATGTGCGGCTCCACTCCTTGGTACCGGATGCAGGTAATTCCTCTAGAGATAGATACACTTGGGAAGTCTGTGATCGTACTGTGCTGTGCGTAATGAAGCGACAAGTAGGGTCAAAAAGTGATGGTGACGTATTTCGATTCCAGTGTTATTTTCAAAGTTTATGTTGACTTAAGTATAATTTGTTTCTGCTTTTTCAGTAATCGTTCACACTTGCAAGAGCGTGCGTACACACACACACACACACACACACACACACACACACACATCATATATATATAAGTTAATTTTCATTTACATCTTGAAAAATTAGAGTTGTATCTTTTTATTTGCTGCCCGTTGATAATGTTTTTGAAGCCCATAAGGAAATCGGCAGTCAAACAAGTACTTAACATTCACTTTTCTAATCCAGAAATTCTCTCATATAAAGAGGTAATGGAGAAACAACTTCACATATTGACAATTGTTATTTGATGTCATTTTCATTAGAGCTTTTATTACAGAATGCTTGCAAAGTCTGATATCAGTGTGTGTGTATTTTTGACGCGCTAAATGCAAATGTACTTTGACAATATATCACCATTGAAGCAGTCTTATGAGTTTTTTTAATTAATAAAATGAAATTAAAGGAATTTCATCACGCAGGCGTATTTTGCGCAACTTCTGAAATGTAGTACCTCTTTATTGAAAGGTGGTTTTGTAACATTTGATTTTTGGTTGAACTTTTGTCATGGGACCTTTAGTTTTTTTACGATGTTCTTGAACAAACATTATGCTTACTAGTTACTCAATCTTGATTTCTGTGGATCGACATTTGTAGAATGTTTCGGTCGACGAGTTGTCCGTATACTGGGTATAGATTTTGGCCGCTTAGTCTCTAGTACGGTGGATCAATTTTCGCTAATGTAAGGAAACATGTGGTTTCTTTGAGTTAAATTGTCTTGAACTCTAAATTTGTGCAATGGTAATTTTATCCTTTATCCCTGTGAATCGGTTTTCTTGGACCTTAGTTTTCTATACAGCTAATACATGCCCGTACCCCCACAATGAAATTCTATTCATGTGGTCAACAGTCTGCTAGACTTTGAGTCAACTTTTGTTGGTATTGTTCACAATAAGTATACTTTAGTTAGAAAAGAATACAGTCAATTCTAAACATGATCCCGTAAGATGGTAGTGCATCTCAGTAGGTGCACTATGGGCTTCTGCAGCCTCCCTTCGGCCCCGAGCTGCGACCCCCTTCATTCCTTATATTGTACCTCCGTTCATATTCTCCATCTTCCATCTGACTTTGCATGTTCTCCTAACAACCGTTTCATAGTGCAAGTGCAAGGTCTTCCTCCTGTTACAGCTGTAAAGCCTTTTCCTCTCAATTTTCCTTTCAGCGATGAGTGACGTCATAGGTCCAGCGCTCGGCCTTTGTCATGCAATCCTGGACATGGTGTCAGTTTTTGATAGCTCATCAGTTTTAAGTAGTTAGTGTCGCCATAGGCGCTCCCAATTAATAAATTTGAACAAATTAGAGGAAACACTACCGTATTCGTAACAAGTGTGTGACGAAAAGTTTTTTTTTTCCTTACCTCTAAGTAAGGTTTTAAGACTATAGTACATATTATGTATATAATTCAACTCAAAAAATCTCATTTTCAATCTGCATCACTTTTAACTTGATTAGCTGAACAAAGGTGCATCAAAGCTAATCAGTTCTTGCTCGATATAAATATATGAAATAGACGATCCGTCCTCCGATCGTCGACTCCAATAGAACAGTTTTGTAGTTTACCATCACAAGCTGTGGTATTGAACTCCAATATTACAATATGGAAGTACGTAGATTCATTATCACTTTTACAAGATAAAACCTGTACGTATTCATAAATTTGCCAATTCGTATTCTTTGATTGCTTAGCGAAGCTTATCTAGCAGTTCGTATCTATAACTGGTCGTATGCGCTGATTTGCTGTTAATGGTTATATGTGTCCCAAGGTCTAGACTCTATAGAGCTTGATGTCTCCTATACAACTTCACGAGATTTGCATCCTCATATTTTTGCGTTGGTTAATAGACTCCTCTAGCGAGCTGAATTTCGCTGCGAGTTTCAGTTCGTCGGCATCATGAATTCGTGATATGAAGTGAAGAAATGAACGAACACATACATTAACATAGCGCATGCGCTATACGTACTTATAAACATTAGAAGGGCGTGTACAGCGCTTGCGCTGATATGCTATTAATGCACATGCGCTATGGGTGCCTATAAACAAGGTGTGGAGCAGGATTTGCGCTGGGTGACGGCAGAAAGTGGTCCGTAAAATAATAAGTCTCCTTGCATTTTTTTTATTTTTTAACCTGAGTTGGATAATTTTCTTGAACTGTCGGTATGAATGAATGTTATGTAAGTAATCTCGGGTTTCTGTGGAGCAGTCAGATTGAGCACTGGTCACTAGCTTGGATGTGTGCTATACGGTGGTTCTCGATACGGTCGACGCACACAGTGGTTACTTTTGAGTGTGTGAAACTCTCACATTCCTTTGAAGGATGCTGAAATCTTATGCTTTCTCTTAGATTATCACTGCGTTGCTCACACTCAGTTTGCATCCGGCCCAGCTTAACGAATTCTACCGCTTGTAGATTTGTTGGTTTGAATTGGGTAAATAATTAATTCTGATGAAGGCAGGGGACCGAAATTATGTACCTAAACTCAAGTGTTACATTCTCAAGGAGCTCAGTAGGGTTGTCAAATACTTTTGTTTTATGCCAATGCTGTTTCGTGATACAATTTAACCTTTGTCTCCTTTGAAGAAGAAGTATAGGTTTTTATTAAGTTTGTTCTTTATAATCGTCGAACAACAAAACTATCAGCATATAGGATAAATTGCTTTGCTTCTCTTGTATTTTCTATTCAGTGATAAGAAAAACCCACGACTTTTCGCGTAGATTAGAAGGGGTTTTATTAACTGAAGCACACCTTCCATACCAAGATTCTGCCGTTATTATGTGAATTTGGCTCTCAAAAATGTCTTTATATTTTAGATGCCTCTAATGTAAACGTAAAATCAAATTGGTGTCATTATTGCGTGTAAATGAGGAATCGTGTATTTGCTCTTCGCCGGAGAGAGGGGACCGCTCTCGAGTGGTTGGTGGTAGGTAGGTAGGTAGATCACACCGTACGGTAATCCGAGAATTTGGTGTCAATCTTCAGTTGCACCCGTGTAATCCTAGGTGTAAAGTGATCTGCCATCCGTCAGTGCTTTTTGCCGGAGACCAAGCAGTCATCGGAATGCAATACCAAAGAACCCTACAAGGTACTACAGCTATAGTCCACGTATCAATGCACCTATTTCCTTTCAAAACCCTCCACATACTAGATTTCTCTCTCTCTCTCTCTCTCTCTCTCTCTCTCTCTCTCTCTCTCTCTCTCTCTCTCACGTACGTACGTACGTACGCGTGTGATCTCCAGCTTCTCAGGTGTTGCCTTCATTGCGGTTACTTTATTGTCATTTGGAATCGGCAGATTAGTTTTTTTCCTATGAATTTTATGGAATAAATTATTTGGCTGTATGCAAAGTAATTTATACATGAATTTCTTCTTTCCTGACATTTATTTTTAAGATTTTGTCTTTAATCCTAACATGTAGAAATTGGAAATCTTATTACTTGCGGGTTCTTCGAATCCACTATGGCTTCATGTTGCGGACGATGGCATTGTTCAGTCATGATTTGCACAACTACCTGTGTTTGCAAAATAAACAGAACGTTGGTATCTTATTAAGGTAGACCATTGTGGGTACTCGATTATCAGATGCCGTTCCACCGTTCACTGGTCGGTGTACGATGATGGAAATTTGGCCTTTTTAAAAACCTGAAGTGCAACGTAAGTTCAATAGTAGCGTTTCGATTGAGGTTCTCGGCGAAACTGTTAGATTTTCCAAGAATGAAAGAAATGTAATGGGGTTTGAAAGTGATCATCTGACTTTAATTACAGACGAATTGATCCCACGTGTTACAGGTCAAATTGACAAATACTCAGGTGAATTGCAAGGTCAGCGTAAACTCTCTCTCTCTCTCTCTCTCTCTCTCTCTCTCTCTCTCTCTCTCTCTCTCTCTCTCTCTCTCTGTGTGTGTGTGTGTGTGTGTGTGTGTGTGTGTGTGTGTGTGTGTGTGTGTGGTTCGTTTATCCTGTTCCCTATAGAATTTTTGCTCTCTGATGGGTAATTTCGAAACTGATGCTGATAGAAAAACGACAGATGTTGATAGATGGAACTAGTCTGAACTTCCTAGTGGAAGGGACGTGTTGACCGATGAGTTGTTTATCTTGATGACAGGGAAATGTTTACGCGATAGCAAATTATAGTTCAGCGTTTACGTTATTTCTGAATCGTAGACGTTAAAACTTTAATTGCGTTTTTAGTTTTATTTTTTTTTATTTTTTTTATTTTTTTTATTTTCACGTTTCTTTCATTGTATGCATATAACAAAACATCTTAAGGTTACACGTATATGCCGCTCATAGTTTATGGTTTTATTACTTGATTTTTGTCATTAGGTTCACTTGCATTTTGTTGATCTATTCAACCAGGCATCATTACTTAAGAAGAAGAAACTTCTATTTTGATTTACCAATATTTTTAGTTCGAACGTATGAAACTGCCTTTACCGCTCGGGTGCTGTTTCGTATTTGATATCGGAGTAGACTTATAAATCGAAACAAATATTATACTGTAATTTGACGAAGCTGTTAATTTGGTTGGATTATCAGAACTTATTTTGAGAGTATCCAAGCGTAATTACTTTCAACTGAATTTGTTGCTTCCATACTTCATGGTGTGTGTGTGTGTGTGTGTGTTATGGGGGTGGGGGGGGGGAGGACTCGGATTTCTTGCCAACACGAACCTCAGTTAACGGTAACTTTCTGTATTTCCGCTGAATTTGAAATGAGTTTCCATTTACTAAGACCCCCATGAGAACTAAAAGTTGTAACGAATCTTACCGCCATTTATTTTTGCCTTTGCAAATTCCATCCAGGCAGTCGGTTCCATGTGCGTAAAAATCCTAATTTTCCGTGTGCGTTGCGTAAGTTTTTAAATGGAGGTGATTGCCTCACGAATGCGACAGTGGAAACGGCTGCCGTGGGAAAATGGTCTTTTGTTTATTTGACACATCCGTATATATACCCATGGTGTGTCTCGTAATTGTTTACTTTCTCATTTACAGTGAAATATTTTTGTAGTTAGTTCTCCTCTCCGTATTTGGGTGTCGTCAGTGGTACCCTCTGAGAATTCTCGAAATCCCTTTTCTTCTACAGATGTTGGCCCCGTAAATTGTTTCCCTCGATAGTCAAGAGCTTTTCTTTTAGGTTTCCGGGCTGCTCTTATACAAATTCGTCAAATCATTTGGTTGAAAACTAGTCATTGCAGTACTACAAAGAATTTCAGATTTGTTAGAGCAGTAATATTTCCGTGTAAGGTTTTGATTTCGATACGCTTATCCCAAGTTATGATTGGAAGTACCGCCAGGTAAGTAAAAATAGTTAGGGTATTTGCGTTTGCCGTACGGATGCCTGGTAAACCTGATTTGCATTTGGGTACCAGCAATGTTATATGGAACAGAAACAGGAAGTATGAGGAAAACAGAGGAGAAGAAGATGGATGTAGCAGAAATGAGAATGTTGAGATGGATGTCGGGAGTAACAAGGGAAATTGAAGATGGATAGAAATGAGTATATAAGAGGATCGACAAAGGTAGCTGAAATATAAAGAAAATACAGGAAGGAAGGCTTCGATGTTATGGACACCTATTACGAAGGGAGGAACATCATGTTGGAAAGACATACGATGGAAATGGAAGTGCGGGGTAGAAGGAAGAAGGGAAGACCAAGAAAGAGATGGCGTGATTGTGTAAGGGAAGATATGGAATTGAAAGGTATAAATGAGAACGAGGCACAAGACAGAAATCGATGGAGACGACTCATTCGCAATGGCGACCCCATATAAAAATGGGTTTAAGCTAGGAAGAAGAAGAAGAAGAAGAAGTGCTTGTTTTAAGCCTATCTCTGACGTTGTTTAGTCGCCATTGAGAGTGGGTATCTGTAGCTTCAAGTGGATGGTTGTTACGTGGATAAATTCCAGAGTGGAGCAGAGGCAGGACGCAGGTGGTTAGACTTAATAGATAAGGGTTGGGTCAGGGGACCTCCCTTCGCCAGGGCTTCTGGGGCCCAGGTTTGGGATCGGGAGTCGACGGTTACAATTGGGGTGGTGGGAAGGTCTGCCCAGGTGTTTATTCGCGTCGGGCGCGCTGAATGGCACCCTGGCCTGGCTGGGTAAGCCCTGGTGCTGGAGCAGGTCAGTGTGGGGCTGGCGGCCGTGTCGGGCACAGGCGGACTTGACGCGAGAAGTGTTCATGTGCTGAGTAAAAAGGAATTATAACTTTACGATATGATGCTGTTATATTGTGTGATGTGTATCCATTTCCGCCTTTCCGATTTTTTTTTTTCATGTCGTCCCCAGTGTGTACGCTTTTTTAACTTCTACCTGCAGCATTGCTAGGAGGCAACTTCAGGATAAGCTGCTCAGTGTTTCGTTTGATACATGAAATTGATCTGTGCTATTCATATCCAGATATGAAGTGTGTTATGTCAAGTGAAAACGACTCGTTAAAGTGATAAGATTATGAATTTTATTTGTTCTCTGAAAAGACAAGCCATTTTGGGCGTGTGATTACCGAGTTGCAAAGGAATGATTCAAATCGAAAAGATGATTTGAAAAAGAAATTAAGTTTCTCGCTGTGTTTGTTGTCATTCCTCAAAAATCACATGGAGATGTATCTCTTAAATGTCACAGCATTCGGGAAATCCCGTCGATAACACCTCGTTTGATATTGTGTTCACTGTTTTTTTTTTCTTCTTTTTTTGTGTGTGTGTGTTCTTGTGTAATGGAAGTTGGCATCCCATAGTACAGTATATATTTTGAAGTGTTAGCAACATTCGCAGACAAATATGAAATTATATTCACTGTTGTATGTAGAGAGAGAGAGAGAGAGAGAGAGAGAGAGAGAGAGAGAGAGAGAGAGAGAGAGAGAGAGAGAGAGAGATTTTAAGCAATACAATTATTTGAAAGTGTGTTTGCGTGAGAAATTTTCTTGCTTTAAGATTCTGCGAGTCTTAGATGAGTGTCATGGAATGCAAATTACTGCGACAATTCCTTTGAAGCCCTGATCTGGGTGGGTCGGTTTTTCATGTGCCTTTCCTCATCTTCCCTTGTGTCAGCCCTTGTCAAGATTTCTAATTTCGTTTAGAACTGTTCTATTTTGGTGTCATCCTTCAGTGTCTTGACATTTTCGCCTTTCTTGAGAACGACTGTTTTTTTTTTTTTTTTTTTTTTCCTCCTCCAAATTGCATCGCAAGAGGAAGTGGACGTTAATTATTTTGGTAACTGTTACCTAATGTTCGTGTCCTTTTGCTATTGAATCAGAATTATCATTCTGAAAAGTTTGTGTATCTAGGTTTGAAGTACACATTTTCCGACGAGTCCACTTGGCCATAGAGAGAGAGAGAGAGAGAGAGAGAGAGAGAGAGAGAGAGAGATGGTGACATTCATGATGGCCTACAGTGGGGGTCTGAACAAATTAGACGGAGGGGTGTCGGCAGTAGACGTAGGGGCCAGTAGGGGATTTTAGGGAAGGGATCGCGATGCCCTATTAGGGAGGAGTGGATGCTCTTGGTGGGGATGAGGAAGACGAGGTTTATGTCGGTGGTGGTACTCCATCATTTGGCGAACGTCGAGCAATTTTGAGATTCCCGACTCTCTCTCTCTCTCTCTCTCTCTCTCTCTCTCTCTCTCTCTCTCTCACACACACACACACACACACAAGGGCACAAAACGCGAAATAAACATTGATGCCTTTTGTAAATAGCAGTTTAATTTTTTAGTGCTAGTATTATTAGCTGCATTCAGCAGATAATTGAAACGTCGTTGCTGTTGCTGCCTGATGTTTTCTCGCAGGTCGTTAATTAATACCGCATGAGCACATTCCACGGCGACTTTTTCTTCCTCATTTATATATATTAAAATACCGCCGTTTTAGTCGATTGCAGCGGATAGAAATTGTCTCGGGTGAATTTTGTTTTGTTTTGCTATGTTCACTGGGCACTGTTTTAAAAAATATCTCTTACTCGAGAGTAAAATAACAAAATTATAAAGAGTTTGGGAGTTACCAGTATCATTTATAAGCTCATGTGTTCATAGTTATGTTCCTCTATCATCATTATCAGTGTCATGATCATTATTATTTTGAACTAAATAATAGAAGAATCACTTGACAACTTAGACATCCTTCAGATTTAGAAATCTCCAGAACATGCTAATGTCTTGTAAGCGAGAATAAGCCATATTTTTCATTTCTCATGGGAGCCATCTTTTTGATCTATTAAACCACGGAGACCACTCTTTTACTTCTGTTGTTTATTTTCTGCATTCACAGATTTCAAAATAATCTTGTTTTGCCTGGACGCTCGAGGAGATGAATTCACTCATTCATCTTCGACCGGAAAACATGAAAGTGAATGTGAATGTTTGGTGGTGGGTTGCTGACCGCAGACCACGGTGGCACCCTTCATCACCTGGAAGGGCATCCCGCATCTTAGCTGTCAAACCCCCCCCCTCCCTCCTCCCCCTCTCCCCTCCCTCCCGGCCCCTCCTTCCCTTTCCATTTTCTTACTTTTGTAGCCCCTTCCGCAAACTAGACCCCACACATAGTGGTGGTGTCCTTTGAAGGATCCTGGAGAGATAGAGAGAGGGAGGCTATTAATTTTTTTTTTTTTCAATAATGAATGGAAATCTGTCCAGTGGGTCATTTTTTAATGCTGCGTCGTCGGAAACCTGGTTCTGAGGAAGCAAACAAATCAGCTAACATGCTTGCGCTGTTGGTCGGCCGCGTCCTTTTTGTTTTGTACTTTTTGTTTACTTTTTCGTTTTGAAAAACCAGCATAGCTTGGATATTATCGCGCATTGTTTGTCCGATGAAAGGAAATCTCAATGACTTCCGGTGAACTGACGATGTAATACGGTTGCAAATGTTGAGAACAGGAGAGTGATGTAGGATAGGGTGGGACGGATGGCAGGCAGGAGGGCCAATGGGGAGCATATGTCGATCGACGGGGCAACTGGGTTAAGGTCGCCCGCTTGCCTATGCTTAGGAGGCGGCCAGGGCCTGCCACTGTCAGGCGGACGATGACTACACTCTGGCAACTCGCTTGTAGTTTGAGGATTCCATGTCAAGCGTTGTCCTTTGTGACCTGTTTACGGCATTCCTCTTGGATGTAAAGGCATTTTTGAGAGACACACAGACAGTTGGTTTCACGTCTTGAGTATCCTAATGTCTTTTTGTTTCCTTCTTTATGTTGCAAGGAGGCCTTTCAGACTTTAGGCAGATGCTCAGTGCCTCGAGGAAAATATGTATATATATATATAATGTTACAGACAGGTAGCGCAACCAGGCATTTTGCGAACTGCCTGAAATTTCGGGCAAATAGCAAAATGCTCTTATGGACATTTGATCCCCCCAGGGGGCTAGTACTGAAACGACGAGACAGTGATTCATCTACACTGTTTCGCCGTGTTTAGTACTAGCCCCTGGGGAGTCAAATATATATACTTCATTTCGCTATCTGCCTGAAATTTCAGGCAGTTAGCGAAATGCCTGGTTTGCTGTCTGCTTGTAACATAAATTGCACAAAAAAGAACAACGAAGGCAATTTAAGAAAGGTGAGACGACCGTACATATTATTGAGTGAACTGTACGTATATTTAGACTTGTCAGACCAATACATATTCAGGTACTAAACTTAATTAGTAGGCCAAATGCGAGAGAGGCTAACCCAGGCGAATCTGCCAATCGAGTATCGTCCTAACCTGAAAGGACATTATTATCCCGAAGTTCGGGCAAAACATTTATAAGTACGCCTTGAGTATTGATATGCTCGACCCGGCCAGGAATACTGCACAGAATCGTTCCGACTCCAGAGATGTATGAAAGAAATAGTCTGTGTGGGTACACTTTGCTTCTATTTGATATATATATGTATACGTATGTATGTATGTATATAAATGTATTATTATATAAAGATATATATACATATACATAATATATATATATATATATATATATATATATATATATATATTATATATATATCAAATAAGCAAAGTCTATCCACACAGTGTGTGTGTGTTTTGTGTGGTGTTGTGTGTGTGTGTAATAGCAGCAGTAGCAGTATTGGTTGCAGTCTAGGAAATCAAAATGACTGTTTTTTAAGTCTTTTAGTTACTGAATATTTGCAGGACTTTTTTTGGTTGTCGATAATGGTTAATAACAGTTCTGTTATCGATTGTTTACAAACAAGACTAGAGTATATGCACATTGGCTATTAATGTGTCAACACTTTTAAGAAGCACGCTACACGGCTTATCCATTCGGCCTTGTTGAGTAAGATTGAGATGCAATGTGTAACCTTTTCAAGATTTGCAAAAGGGCCGAGTGACATAAAGAGCAAAATGGGAAAGTTGGCAAGTGACTTTGACGGCTTGGCGTCGCACACAATGGTGTACGTAGTAAGGCAAATGCTAGGTTATAAATATAAATACCTCCTATCTCTGTAGTGGGTGGTAGCTTGTGGTATGTTCGTTAATCTCGTGAGAGGCTAAAGAGAAAGCCTGGAAATGACCTTCGCTTTTATTTTTCATCAATTTTTACTTTATTTTATTATTTTTTTGCCATTTTGAATCGTGAAACACTATTGCATACAGAGGAGATAGGTATAATATCAAGTTAACTGGTGTATTTTTCAATTTGAGGAGTGGTTTTTGTAAATTGAGACGACAACTTTATTGAAGGAGTGAACTTGTATCTATTCTAAATTTTTATATTTATAGTTTATAGTCCTAGATATCAGTGCTTAGATTTATGTTGCCCACATGTCCAAGACTTCACATTTGTACAAGGATTTTTAGAAATAAATGGGCTCACTTATAAAAACATATTCTCACATGCCTCCTCCAAGTGGTCTCTACAGCATCCCCCAACTAGTTTTCATAAAACTGCGGAAGTTGAAGTGACTTGAGCGAGAGAGGGGTTGGGGGCAGGTAAAACAAGGACCCATCGCGCCTCTATCTACTTCATTCTCCGTCTGCTGCTCCCTCTGCACCTCGTACCCTGTACCTCTTACCTTCACGGGACTCCTTTCCTTCGACCCTCTTCTCCTTCCTTGCCATCGTATACCTATACTTCACTATTAATTCTCGCATCTCCCCTTCCTCTCCCACCTTCCTCTTCACCTCACGAAGCCCATTATCCTGACAGACCTGCCATCCATTTGCCTCCATGTCAGATGGAAGAACTGCTATAGCCGTTCAATGCCATGCGCCGGCCCAGCAAATCCCCTGGATGCCATCCGCCACCACGACTTGGCCTGACACACTCACTCACTCCCTGGCTTTGCACTCGCTAAGGAATCGATTTGCACGAATACGACTAGTTAGGCGGGAGATAAGGCCCACTTTGATAGTTGCTCTCAAGATTAGAAATGGCTGTACCTTTCTGCATTTTTTTATTTTTAGATTTGTCTCTTACTCTGTCCGTGTATGTGTGTGTGCGCGCGCGCGCGAGCGAGCGAGCGATGATCTAAATATGATTTTTGGTCCTGAATTAGACCTTATGACTTAGTGGAGACAATAACATAATTTTATGTTGCGTCATGGTCATATTTTATTCTTCGAGATTATCAAGCAGCAGATTTAACTTCCGCTACTTGAGTAGCCTTTTTTCATTATATCTAGTAAGTACTATTGAAATTCAGTTGTTATTCGAAAGACTATTTCCTTCATATCGTCTCAGTCACTAGCAGTGGTATTAAACTTCGCTCGACGCATAATTTGTCTGCGCAAGGTGTGTTTACCAAGAGGCTGTGTCTGTTTAATATTTTGCTAGTTTAATTTCAACGAAACTATCATCAAAATGTCCCCAGCATTCCCCCCTCCCCCCCCCTCCCTTTTTTTCATCGAGAATTTGCGAGCAGCTCGACTGACTTCATTTGGAAAGATTATGTTAGCGATTACCGAAAGTGTTTACATTTTGATGATGACCTAGTTGAGGAATTTTTGTGAAGTACAATGCTAACGTTTATATTGTGTGAAAACTCAGGTATTATTTTTTCAGTTTTATCCATTTGGATGTTTGTGTTTGTCAGGCGGTCATCCTTGAAGGCCGGAAGTATTATGTCGATGGCAGCCAGCGCTAGTGCTTCACCTACTCGGAGGACAGATTATCATCTTGGTTAACCCTCCCCCTTCCCCCTTTTACTCCGACCTTCCTCCCTTTCTTCATATCTGATTGTCCTTCTTTCATACTCCTTTCACGTAGTGTGCGTCGTAAATAAGTTTTGTTGTTGTAGTTGAAAAAGAGACACAAAAAAAGCCCGAGGCAGTGATGTGATGCGTCGATGTTGTCAGTAAATCTGCCATATTCCGAGTAATGTGGGTCTATTCTTAATAAGGCATGCTTCTGTTATGTTTGACGTCTTTTATCCGTAGCCCATCACATCAAGCTAAGCCACATAGCGAATTGCGGGAATCTCGTGCACATCGTGACATATCGTGAGAGGAGTTTTTTGAAGTTATGTCCATCACGGTGCGGTAGCTCAGCTCCGGAGCGTCGGTTTGATTATATTGTTTATCTCCGTATTTTGAGAACTTTCTTTGTAGTTGAGCGACACATCTCGTACAAGCAAACTTGGTGTGCGGTGGAGACCCTTATTAGGAGAAAGGTTAAGGTTGAAGGGATTGACCAGGTATCCGGATGGGTTAAAGCTGTTTAGGGGGAGGATTCATGATGAGGGGCCAGCAGGTTTTCCATATGGGGGCCGACAGAGACACAGACACCCTGCGCCTTCTAGCCTTCTCTCCGCTTCAATGCGTCCAAAACAACAAGTTAACCTTGTTAAGAAACTATTAGTGTGACGCTGCGAATGGGGAACTGGCTGTGCCAATCCACCATATCCGATGAGAAAGTTTTGCTGAAATGGAGGCTACATTGCATTCTGCTTCTGCTGCTCGCACCTTCAAGTCACGAATGAGGTGACTTCTGTTGTTATTTTTTATTATTATTATTATTTGGGGGGGGGGGGGTGTTAGCGGGTGGTCGGTAGATTTCGAGTTGTAAATCCATGGGAAAGTCTGGTTAGTCCTAAGTTTTATGAGAGTTTATTATACGCCTTTCTTTGTAGTTATCAAACAGATCTCTGGATTGGTAAAAAGTTCAGGTTCCTGTTGAAGATTTACAAAAAGCCAGTCTTTCATATAATTGTTTTAAATATATCACTGATAATGAAAAATGTGTGCATGTGTAATTTCTTGACATTTGATTTAATGTTCCAGGAAACAATACAACACATTTTTTGTGTTGAAAGAACTCTATTTATATTTGAAAGAATGTCGTGTTCATGTAATTCTCTTTATTTCGTGTAGATAACCTATTTATTATAAATGGAGAAAGTCATTGGGAGTAATAGAGAAAATAAGAAAATCATTGGAATCCAACCCGTTTGTTGCAAGTGTATAGTGAAATACGAGATGGCCTTTGAGGAGAAAAGGACATTCCCCGAAGACGACCACGGACTGGAACCCTTCGCTAAACAAACCTCTCGTAGTTCACAATAGATGGATAATCTCCTTTTCAGAGCTCTAAATATTTAAGGGCCCTCGACCACCAGCCTCTTAATTTATTCTCATGACTTCAGGTTGCCCATGAACTTGCTCCCGAGTCTAGTCTGGAAATCACTGGAATATATAACTGCTTTAGACGTTACTTGTCCAGTGTTGACAGTTTTTGGATACAGGGATGTAAGTCTTGGTAACCAAGAGTTGCCGAAACTCTTACGATACGTTTGCATATGCTCTGCTGCTGTTACAGTTCTTGCTCAGCACAGCAGTCAGTCTCAGCCATCATCATCATCATCATCATATTTAACGCGATGGGTATGTTCTTACTCCCATCCCCCACCAATTATTAATAAGTCAGTAAGATTCAGTTGTTAACGAGATGAAGGTCGCCTGTGTTCCAATAGCGGCTGTGGCTGCCAATGGACGTATCCCACGTTTCTGGAATATTTCATCTTACGGTTCATGGGTAAGTTATGGTTTTCCAAATGAGGGAAGTTAAGTTTTGTCGACTCGAGGTTTTATATTTAAGAACATTCATGGTATCTCTCTCTCTCTCTCTCTCTCTCTCTCTCTCTCTCTCTCTCTCTCTCTCTCTCTCTCTCAACGTAAGAAAGCAAACAGAAGAAAGAAACTCGAGAAGAGATGACGGAAAGGGGCAATGACGTAGTTGTGTAATGCTACGATGTATAATATTACAACCAGGTTAGATATTATCCTTCAAAAGGGAGGGTGGATGGGAGGAGGTGTCTCGTCTCTCTGACAATTCCTTATGTATGGATGGCAAAAGGAAGTCCAAGGGAGCAACCGATGGGAGTAGTATAGGCTATGCGTTATCCGTAACTCTCTCTCTCTCTCTCTCTCTCTCTCTCTCTCTCTCTCTCTCTCTCTCTCTCTCTCTCTCTCTCTCTCATTAACAGCTGCGAATTCTTCACCGCTGTGTTAAGATGTAGTTCGGAATTGTTCCTATAATCATGAGGTTAAGACTTTAGTCGTTCATTGTCACACAAAAGTGTAGACTTCATTAACGTATACCAAGACTTTCATCATAAGCCGGAAATTAAAGGTTTTTTGTATGCTTTTAAGTATGTATCCGACATTAAATTGTTAATGTAAATGAAAATAACCGGGGCATATTATTTTGACAATGACTTGTTTGGTTCACAGTAGTCAATAATTGTGAACTGAAACGTTTCTGCGTTGATTTTTATTGCTTTTGTGATGCGCCTTCCCTTATTTCTTGCATACACGCGAGAGTTGATGGGGAGATTTTCTTCTTAGACCTCCCAGCTTTCAGTGCAAGGTGTTTCATTAGTTACGAGGATGCCAAGGTTACTAGTTCCAAGGTTGTATGTATTTCATCAGCAGCATGCATAATTATTACAAGGCTCCCATAGTGTATCTTTGGCTTAGCCCCCTCTTACTAACATTTACAAATATGCTCATCATCAAGTCAGCCTTTGGCTAATGATAGCTTAGGCAGCAGAAAATTGTATTAATATTATGAAGGTCACTTTTATAGGGAATGCACAACTATTTTTACATACACACATATGTATGTGTGTGAGTGTGTGTGTATATATATATATATATATAATATATATATATATATATATATATATATATATATATATATATATATATATATATATATATATATATATATATATATATATTATGTATACAGCATATGCACCTCTATACCTGTATGTAATACATTTGAGAGTTCTTCTTTCAATTACGTATACAAGTGATATCAATTTATGTTTGTAGTTCTAGAAGCTTTTATATATAAAAAATTTCCAGGTAAAATGTTATTGAAATCGAATGGGGTTACAATACATTTCAGCAAAGATGTTTTAGGGCCATGTCAGAATGTATTTTTTTTTTACTTGTAAAATACACATACATTTCATATGGCAAGAATATTCATTATTTAAGGTATATGCTAAGGGGGCCTTCATCCTTATCTAAATTGCCCATAAACAAATTTGAATATACTGTACTGAAATGTTTCTTGTTTTTTCTGGGGCCAGTGTTCATCCAATAATGTGTCCTACTTTTGTAATACATGTAAACCTTGTAGCATTAAAGTGGATTTTCATCAGATATATTTTTAGCTATCATAAAGTAAACTCTATTTAAAAAGAAATGCTTTTTTGATATTTTGGACAGTTATGAACAAATTCTGTTGGGTGTTGATTTGACTCAAAGGTCCTTTACTGAGCAGACTGATGTACATGAAAAACTGAGTGAACAAGGAAGGGGTCATATAAGTGACAGATAGGGATTATAAAGGAAAAAGTACCTAGATCCAACACACCTGGAGAATTAGTAACCTTCCCAAATGAACCATGGTTACAATTTAAGAGGTTTACAAAATGATTAAGTCCAACTGCTCAGACAAGAGACAAGACAATTAAAGGATTATACTGGGTGGCAACTGACCACATTCAAACCTTTGGTAAACAAAATCCTTGTTTGCTATAAGATAAACTTATTCACAAAACATAATAAACATACATATACAAAAAATATCTATCAGGCAACTAATTTGTATTTAAGTCTGTGCTTTTATCTTTGAGGTCATTCTTAAATATATTCAAATACAAGGGTCTAAATGAAGCAGGCCATGACTGATATTAAAATTACAATCGGAAGTAAGGTGTATAATGGCAGATTCAAAAAGATTTTGTGATAAGAAATCTTTTGATCTTGAAATTACTTAACTGCCAATCCAATTTATCTGGTGGTTGTTTTCACTTGAATGAATATTGCATTGGATGTTTGTCCAGTTTTGACAGGATATTTATTCTGCTTGAGTCTTTCTTCTAAGCCCTTGCTAGATTGACCGACATAAAAGGAAGGGCATTCCATACATGGAATTTTATATATTGTTGCTTTCCCTAGGGCCATTTTTTATTAACATTCCTTTTGGTGTGATATTATAGAAAAAAACGAAGATTTTAACAATGATTTTGAAATCATAAAATCATTGTTAAAATAAAATCATTGTTAAAATGATTTTATTGATCCTCGTTCACTCGGTTTCTCGTGTACATCAGTCGGCTCAGTAAAGGACCTTTGAGTCGAAAGATCTCGCAGTGCTCCAGTGTTTCACTTTCCTTCGTGCCTTCCACCTTTATTTATATATTCATCATGTTCCAAACTTTCGTGATTCAGTTATATATATAATATTAATATATAATATATATATATAATATCTGTATATATGTATATTGTATATATGTTATATGTATATATGATATATGTATATGTATATATGTATGTTATATAGTATATGTATATATATATATATATATATATATATATATATATATATGTGTGTGTGTGTGTGTGTGTTGTGTGTGTGTGTGTGTGTGTGTGTACATTGCTATTCAGTTACATTTACATACTGTATTGTAGTTTATAGGTCTTATGCTCATCGTAAACCTTAAGTTCTTAAACATTGATTGATAAGAGCTTGTTTTTATTTTCAGACCCCCCTTGGAGTAGAAGAGCAGATTTCTTTACGTGGTGCTGAAGTGGAAGTGGCCAGTGACTACACAAAGCGACGAAATGTGTTGCGTTTGGCCACCCCAGGCGGCTCACAGCTGCTTCTCCAAGCTGAGACTCCTCCAGAAATGCTTGCTTGGCTCTCCACTTTACAGGACAACTGTGCTATACAGGTATGGAGGTCTTGTTCCAGTTGTTATGATTAGTGACTGATGCTAGAAAGCATTATGTTTCAGTTGTCACACTTAGGTGTAATTTTTTAGAATTCAAGTATTTTTCATTCTGATAAATTTATGCTGATGAGAATACGGTAGAGATGGATGTTCAAATTAAGCTTGGTTTGTGTAAGAAAAATTGATTATTAGTGGAATTTTCTTCAAAGGAGATGGCAATCATGCCCCTTGAATAAAAGCAGTTTAAAGGATTCAGAAAACATAGAATGCAAAGTTCTACTTTTTATATGTAAATGTTTTGAAGTAATAATCTGATCTCTTGGCTATTAAACTTGCAACATTTCATATATGATATCAGGATTATGAACATGAAGGTACAGTACTGACAAGGGAGCTATAAAGCGCAGTGCATTAAGTTAAGTGCAAAGAATAAGAAAGTAGGGACTTTAGCAGTGGCCGTATCATTGAACTGTCTTAGTTTACATCCTATGTTTCTATTACTGAATGACTTGGTTAATGTTTTTATGTCATTGGACAATGGGTAATGATATGTATTAGAAGAATTTGCAATTGAATGTGAGAGGAGCAATATGATTACATGAAATATATAACTAGCTGACATAGATCTAAATGAACCTTTTGGACATGATCAGGTATAGCATACTAGTAGTTGCCATCCTGGTAGACCTTAGCTGAAGAGGCCACATAAAAATGGGCTTTCATGATTCTTTGTTTTGTAGATGCAAACTTGTTTCTTTATATTTTGACCTTTGATGTCTGTGTGTAGCATAGCATAACTGCATCAAGTGAAGTGGGGTTCTCTTTATTAAGGGTTGTTTCATTTATCTTCTAACTAATAATTTTCTTATATTTAAAGGTAGTGGTTCAGTTGAATTTTGTACTTCTGTGATATGGACATTTTCCTGTAATTGGTAATGATATGAATGTACTTGTTTTGATGATGTTTCAACTTATTATGTGAACCTCTTTGTGTGTGTGTGTGTGTTAACTTCAGTGTTTTCCTTGCAGGAAGGAGAAACAGGCAGCAAAACCCCCATGAACAACAATGTGTCACCTCAGTCCAGTAATAAAGGCATGCGAAAATTAGCATCTATAAGAACAAGGTCACCCACTGGCCAGTCTCCATCAACCAAAACTCGCAAACCCAGCAATATAGGTTTGTTGCAATTCTTTAATTTCTTGTAATTGATTGCTAGCACCACATATTTGTGTTTGTCTCGTTATTCATATATTGCTTTCGCTGTAATGTTAAGAGCAAGTTAGCTGAATAGAAGAATTTTCACCAAATAGTAATTAAGGAATGTTTTCACAAAACATTCATGGGTTATTAGTTTTTACCAATTATTTCCCATCTCTTGGCATCATGAAATTTACTTAAACTGTACTATCAAGATTGATATTGAATGTAAATAATCAGATTTCACTCACCCATAGTTCAATAGTTTTTGTTTTGAATGAAAACAAACAAGAGTTGCAGGTGTGACATTTTAGCCTTATGCTTCCAGAAAGATAAAAAAAAAAAAAATGTTGGCAAATACATGTACAGTACAGCATTGTTAATTTTCCCTAACAAAGGATGTTAATCTAATTATTTTTTTATGGTGGCACTTCACTTTGTAACTTTGTAGAAAAATAATGTAGAGCCACAAAATTTTCTTGTATGCAAAACTCAGTGGTTAGAAATTCATGAACTGCTATGAAGGTTATTAGTGTACTATAGGGTTATGTTTTAAGTGTATTCCCATGAGTTGTAACTATTTTTGGGCATATAGTTCCAGATATTGAAGAGCATTTGCCATTTATGGTATATTTTTCCACATTTGCAGAAAGTAACTCATCACCAAAGTCAAAAACATGGAGAGGGCATTTGGTAAGGCCATTCATGAAGAAGATGCAAGGTGGATCTCCAGCTGTAACCCCTACTACTCCATTACCTGAGGGGGCTACTATAGGTGTATGCTTAGAAGACTGCCCTCAAGTAAGTGCCTTAGATTTTGCAGTGCTTGATTGTTTTTTATTGTGCTTTATTCCTTTGAACTCTTGGTTATGTATTCCATGATGTAAGACTGTCCTAATGTATCTTCTTGATCACATATGTACTCCAAATTAAAGCGACCAGTTGTATTTCTAATGTGTGGTATTTAGTATTTGATGGTGTTGCATCTTTGTTTTCCTGGCTTATTATATTTTGAATAGGAATTGGCAAAATGAAGTGTTACAATTGTTTGTTAGATATACTCATGTATTGCATAGTTTTTATTAGGGAAATTTTTTTTCAAGAACCTTGATCTTAATCTTTTAGAAGGGAGTTTTAGAATTGGATAGTGGATGATGGCTAAGGTTTTTGTCATGTGAGAATGCATTACCTATGTGCATACTTTCATATATTTGTAGATAAATAGAAATTTTTTTTATAAATATTATGGTAATGTATTTTGCATAGTTATTGAATCAGACATCTATAGTAGATTTTCCATATAATTTTTGTTCCCAGTATAAGTACAAATGTTTTTGGCCATATGTGCACACAGGAACATATATATATTTTATCTGTTTTACTGAAATTGTAAAGTAACTGGGATTGGAATATAGATAGAGAAAACAAATTCAAAACAGACAAGGTTTAGATAAAAAATGGATAAATTGGTGGACGTGCTCATTGGATGAAAAGTTTTTTTTTTTCCAGCGGAAGGTAATGGGAACTAAAATTTGGCATACTTTTCTTTTCATTACTTAGACAGTAATTATACTATAAAACATTTGTGTAGTAATAGGTATTTAACTAAATCAGTATGGTTGCAAAGTTTATGAAAGTACTGTTTAGAAAGAGTGTGAGGGATCGTGAGTTTTTTAAGTTAATTTAACTAATTTCAATGCGTTATGGTTGCAAAGTTTATGAAAGTACTGTTTAGAAAGAGTGTGAGGGATCGTGAGTTTTTTAAGTTAATTTTTGCCAAATTTTTTGTAACATAGACATATGCAATAGTAATACAACTAAAGTATAATTTCTGCAATATATTTTAGCAAAGAATCATTATTGTTTACTCAGTAATGCAATCTAATGTATGTTTTAAGAGGTAAGATGAAATGAGATTACTTCATTATGCCTTTCTCTGTCACTTGCTTGCTATGTAATGGTTGAAAAATTGACTGCTAAATTTCTGTATAAGGTAGCCTTACATATGTATATATATATACATATATCTCAAGTATGGAAGGCCCATTAAAACACTGCTTTAAAACTAAGAACTATATTGCAGTGGATTAACTTTCACCCTTATCATGTAGTGATTGACAGAAGTTGCATTTGCAAAATATATAGTGGGAGATATGACCTTGGGTGATGCATAGGGTCACCGCTAAGCTGACTTTGGTTTTGTTGATTGTCTTAATCTGCTTCGTTGTTGCCTTAAGGAAGATAGTGTCTATATGGTTAGAGTCCCAGGTTCCATTGGAGAGGTTGATCATATTATCTTTTTGTTTTATCAGTGATGTTCTACCATCTGACATTTGTATCGACAGCTGCTTTTGTATAAAATTTGGGATGAGTTACAATCCATGTTATTGTTTGTGTTATCTATATGATGGAAAATTGCCAGACTATGTTGTCCATAGCTAACTGAGCATTTATGTTGAGTTAGTCTTTTCGAGAGACATTTTCTGGAAAGATTAACTCAACATAAACGCACAGTTAGATATGGACAACATAGTTCGGCAATTTTCCATCATATAAATAACACTAACCATACCATGGATTGGAACTCGTCCTGAATTTTATGCAAAGCAGCGTTGATACAAATGTCAGATGGTAGAATCTTCACTGATAAAACAACAAGATAATAGGATCAACCTTTCCAATGGAGCCTAGGACTCTGACCATATAGACAATATCTTCCTTAAGGCAACAATTAAGACAATTAACAGAATCAATGTCGCCATAGTGGTGACCCCAGGCACCACCTAAGTTTCAGTTAATGGCACCTCTAGAAGGTATGTTATGGTGCCATAACTACCAAAACTCAGCCTGTTTTGGTGCCATAAATTGCCAGTTTTATGGCACTAGACAAGCGCCATAAAACCAGATCTCCATTAGTACAGTCCACCAATAACCAGGGAGAGCCTGTGTATATGTACATACATACACATGCATGTACGTACAATGAAGTTTTTGTCATATACAGGCAGACCTTGGGTTACAACGGGTTTGGCTTATGACATTCTGAGCTTAAGGCGCTTTTCAATTATATTCATCAGAAATTATTTACAGGGTTACAACGTTTACAAAAATGTTCTTGCAGGAGAAATATGACACCAAAAATGCAAAGTAATCAATATTTGAAGGTTTTTTTGATGAAAAATGTAATAAGAATGCAGGTTACTTAGTTTTCAATGCACCCAAAGCATTAAAAGCAAGGTTTTCTTAGGATTTTTTATGATGTTCCGGCTTATAACGATTTTCGGGGTACAACGCGTCTCAAGAACGGAACCCCCGTCGTAACCCGGGGACTGCCTGTATATGATACTTTCTCTTTTCCTTCTTATACCTTTACCTTTTTTCTTTTTTTCATTTCAGTCACCTGAAAATGACTTTGTGCCACTTCTGGTAGCACTTTGTATTAGTGTGATTGAGACTCGAGGTCTACAGACTCAAGGAATTTACCGTATTCCTGGGAATAAGGCAGCTGTGACACACTTGACAGAGATGCTTAACAAGGGTCCTAAAGCCATTGATTACAGTGACCCTAGGTAAGTAAATAGTGTACGTACAGTGGACCCCCTTATTTGTGGGGGATACTTTCCAGAGCCTCTTCGAATAGCCAGGATCCATGAATGCTCAAAACCCTCTATAAAAATGCTAAAAACTGCCTATTTTGTTAGTTCAAACTCAAGAAAAATCACCTAAAAATGCTTATACATGTACCTGGTTTTTTAAATAGTTTAATTACTAAAAATGCATTTAATCATGAAATTGATATGAAAATACAGTAATTTGTGGATATTTCTTATAGGAAAATAGTTCTGTGAATGTGCAAGTACCCCCCCCCCAATAATGATTAGATATGGTCCATAGAGAAATCCATGAATACATGAGCCTGCGATTCTCGAGAATGCAAATACTGGGGTCCACTTTACAGTATTTTATTGTATAGAACTCTAGAATATGATGACTGGAATTTATACTGTATAAAAAAAATTGCTACAATTGTAGATGAGTACTACATTAGTGGTACAAGTATCGTATTTGTTAAATTTACATTTATTTATGAAAGACAGTTAAATAGAATTGTACTCCTCGTTCAAAAAAATCCTTCATAACAAATATTTTGTTGAATAGTGGTAATTCAGCACTGCATAATTCTTGTGCTCATGTGATTATGAAGATTTGTGTTAGATATTCAATCAGTGTTGCTATCTTATTGCTATTTCTGTATTTGTCAGTGATTTTAATGAAGTAGTTTCTTAGTAACTATAAAAATGTTAATATATAATTTTACTTGTGTAAATTTTTACTAAAATGTGATGTTATAAAGGCAAATATAACAAAGGTTAGTAATCTTATGCAAAGTTTGTATGAGTTGCTAACGTTATACAAAGGTTAGGATTTTTATTATTACTGCATTACTGGTAAGTCTGTTTCTCATTTATGTCTTTAAACATTATTTTATGTTGAACACAATGAAAAATTTCAGCCTACTAATGGCTAAGTGGTATAGTTAGGAAAGTGTTTCAACATTATAAATCTTGCCTGGTTTTAGGAAATACTGTAATGTTTCTTGATTTTTCCATTAAATTTTGTTTCCCTGGCACTAGACACAAGTGTCACATATTACACCATGTACTTTTTTAGTTGATGGCTAATTTAAAATTAAGTACTATTTGTCCTGGCAAGCTACTGTGATTGGGATTGTATAGAGTACTGTAAGTGTATGCCCATTTAGTTCTAATTATGCCAATATGAATTTTTTGTTTTACAGATGGTCTGATGTAAATGTGATCTCCAGCATGTTGAAGCAGTTCTTCCAAAAATTACCAGATCCTCTCTTCACTTGTGAGCTCTATCCTCATTTTATAGAGGCTAGTAAAATAGAGGATCCCAGTCAGAGGATGATGGAACTGAAGAGAATTGTAAGAGTATAAAGTTTTTTGTTTGACTAGAATTAAATACGTATCACTTAATCATTAAAGTAACCCCTAGAATTACTGATTTATTGGTACTAATAAGTTTCACTCTCCAAATGTTGCAGTGCTTATGAAGTCATACTATACAATGATAATTCAAGGATATAGTAATAATGCAACTGTCTATAATCATATTTTCTCTATCTTTTCAGGTGCATGAGTTACCTGATCACCATTATGAAACCTTGCGATTTTTGATGATGCATTTAAGCCTCATTGTCAGCCAAAGTGAATATAACAAGATGGATGTTCGGAATCTAGCTATTGTCTTTGGACCAACACTGGTGCGGTCTGGTGATGACAACATGGTCACAATGGTCACTGATATGTCTCATCAGTGTCGTATTGTAGAAACACTGATTAGTCAGGTAATTACTTATAATTATTTGTTTCAAATTTGCTTTAGCTTCAGATAATTTTCTTATTAAATACTTATTTGTTAAGAGTCATTCCCATTAATGTATGAAATTCTGTTTCAGGCTGCATGGTTTTTCAATGAGGAAGATGGTGAAGACTCAGGCCCACCAATAACTGACTCTTCTGATGTTCATAGTCCATCAGAACATCTGTCAACCCATGTAGACCATGAGACACCTTCCAGTCAGTCAATGTTACTTCATAATATAAACAAAGTTGGAGGTCTGTTGATTGTAATGAATTTCTTGCTCATTATCATTTGCTAGAGATTTCTCAAGAAATATCTTAGTTTTATATTTTATATTTAGAAGTTAAGACTGAGATAAAGGATTTTTCTCCCAAAAGAAAAGAGACTGGATACATAAGTAAGATTTTACTACTATCAAGAACAAAGTAAACTGGGTACTTTATGGAGATACTTAGATGTTGAAATAGACTTGTCTTTCTTGTGGAGCAAGGTGCCATACAAATATTATGTGTTGTTGAAGTATATGTATTTTGCTGTTTCGGTTTTTATTCACTGAAAGTGGTTTTTTTTACTACATATTCATTTAGTCTCTAGTATTCCTAGATACTATTGATTAATTCTAGAAAAGTCTGTTATTAATTATTTAGTTTAGTAATGAATTTAAACTTCTCTCTTCCAGGTAATCTAAAGGGAGACTTGAAGAAAGACATTGTATCTTCCATAATATCTGCAGCTAATAGGAAGGTGTATAAGGTGAAAAACAAAAAGAATCTAGAGGATAAAGTGAATGATGATTCTAAATTTAATAGTGACAAAGAGGGTGGCTTTGAGGAGCGAGATATTGATAAGGAGGCTGAACTAAGAAAAAATAGACTGCTCATGAAGCAGATGGAAAGCATGGTAGAGTTACCAGATCCAAAGCCAATGAGTGAACGTAAAATCTCAAACATGAGTTTGATGAGTGTACAAAGCCATGCATCAGGTGTGTCTAGTGCATCTCAGAATTCCATGGTTGGTGATAGAACTAGTGGTAGTGAACACTCAAAGTCTAGTATTGCAGAGGAGGAAGATGGACGTTTATTCTGTGTTGTTAAAAGTGATGGTGTAGGCGCTAGTACAACATCGTTGTCTTCCAGTACCTCTACTCTAACCAGTATGCCAACTAGCCAAAAGTCTAGTCAGTTAGCTCCAGAGCCACTTTCTCTTTTGGGAGATGAAGTGGCCATTAGATCCTATGCTGGTCTGAGCGCTAGCACACAAGAACGAATCAGAAGATTTGAGATGGAGACAAGAGCCATGCTTCACCGTGACCTAACAAAACACCGGAGAGAAACTGAAAGGCGTGACCTTGAGAGAAAAAGACTGGAGGAATTATGGCAAAAGGCCAAGCAAGATATGGAGTCCGAGGACATTCTGGATCAGTTAGCAGATAATCCAACAGGTAAGCATTTAACTCTCTCAAAAATGAATTATTGTAGATGCTTCTTATTTGTAGCTTTGGCTACTTGAATTTGCATCTCTATAAGAATTGCCATGTACGGTTAATAATATTTATCCTAATTTGAGCTCTTAAAGTGCAGTAAACAGAAGTCACTAATGATTCAGTTTTTAATATATTCCTATCTTTCTGTCTTTTAATGTTATCCTATAGAGATATACATTACATAATGCTCGTAGTCTTAAAATTTGCCGAATGCATTGTGCAGTTAGCGTTGGCTGCTAAAGTGTTTGGCATATAGCTTTATTGTATGTTTTTGTACAGTTCAAACTATAGTTACAAGAAAAAAGAATGACCATTATAGTGGACTAAATTTACAGTTAAATATTTGTTTGTTCAGTGCATATGTTAAGAAATTAAGGTTGAAACTAATAAATAAATGAAAGCTATTGGAGAAGAACTTCCCGATGGTTGTCCTAACAGATATGTGTGGATGCATGTAAATGATGTAGAAAGAGTGAGGTCATTAGAAATAATCTTCTAACAGTTATATATAATTATTGTAAATGGCTCTTAAATGGTATCCTAGAAGTTATTCAGAGTATTAAAACTAAGGATGATTATTCTTATTATTATTAAAAAAGCTTTTTATAGTTGATAGTGCTTCATAAGAGATCATAATAAAGTAGATTTTGTTTTTGAATGTGTAATAATTGACGGTCACTGTAAATCGTAGAACCTTGTAGAATAATTTTTCCATCTTTATCAGAAACTGTTCATTATTTCTTTCTTTGTAATCTTCTCTGCGTTTAACAATCTTTCATCTTCCTCTTTTTAGAAAACATTGTGTTAGTGCAATTATTGCCTTGCAGCTATTCTTATGGAGGAAGTTTCATTTCATTGTTTGTCAGATTTTTCATCAGAACCTTTTTTCCCTCAATTTTCAATCCTGAAATATGAATCTTATGTTCAGCAAAGATAATGGGCCAGATAGGGCATTGCAAAAATTTAACATGGCATCCACAAAATTGCAAGCAACCTGCTTTTCAATGAGAATGTGGCAGGCGAGCTTACATTGATATGGGATTTGTTGGTGTATGTAATGTACTGTATTTCCTTTTTTTTCCGCAAATAAGATTTGAAAGTTTAGTTTTGCTAGACAGTTATCAGAACTCACATATATCACCTCAGAATGAAGTGTGTAAGTGGCAGATTAAATATATATTAGTCCTGTATTGCTGGGATGATAAAATGGTAATATATTCGTGTCTTTTATTTATGGTACGTTTACAAAATTTAATAATAACATTGTGCAAAATATTTTCTAATTTTGAAGATTAGAATTGATCTCATTTGAATATCTGTATTATGTGGATTTTAAACGAGTATATTTATTTTGATCTATTTGGGATGTCATTCATGAGGTAGTTCTAAAAAACTATAATTGTGCAATAAATTGTTATTATTAATGATGAATTTTAAAGTTAACTTATGTCTCATGCCATTAGGTTCGATCAGCATTCAAAATAAATCAAAGAACAATTCTTGGTTGACCTGTAAGGGCTGTCTCTGTAATCATGTGTTTGTTGTCAGAATTCTTGATGCCATGTCCTTGTGCATACAGTGTCAATAGGTGGGAAATAATTTTGACTATTTCTGGCTGATTTCCTCCTGTGTGGTATTTTGTTTGTTTTCTGTTTTAGCATTATGTCACTGCAGAAAGCTGAGATAGAAGCATTAGGCTTTATAGGAACAAGTTTTGTATAAAGCAAATGTTTCAGTTGTACATGGTCATAGTGTGTGTGTTAGTCTACCTGTAGGGATAACAAGTGCGGTTTTTTCTTCTTATGGTGAAGAAAGTAAGGAGTGGTCTGATGAGAAGATGAATAATTTTGTGAAGTACTAGAAGATATGAGAAGCTAATAGATTATGTAGAAAATTTCATTGCCTACTTAGTTTTCTCTTTCTGGTATTGCTGTTTCTCCTCATCCCATTGCCTGAGAGGATGATTCCCATCTCACTTCCTCTGCTCCTTATACTCTTGTGTGCTTCAGGAAAAGAATACACTAATAGATGAATATTCTTTTCTTTGTCAGACATTATACCTTTTATGGTTTTCACCTTTAGAAAGAAGGTGTTGGATCCTGTGTGTGTTGGTCTTTTCCACAAACAGGAAAACAGTGCATGTCTTGGGGCCAACGTCTTCCCCCTTCACCACCTCTCTACCATCTTCCAGCTCGAATTTGATGTGTTCTCTTAAGGATTTATTAGGTAGAGTTTAGTGCTTGTATTAGCTGGCTCACATGTTAAACTTTTTTGAGAGTGATGTGTTGGAATTTGTGGAGTTATCTTGGGATTACAGTTACTTCAGTAGTTTCTGAGCTGTGCATCAATACTTCTGTTGTTAATCATGTAGTATTCACCCTGTACCATCCATATTCCTTCCTTTTCTGACTTTCACCCACCCGCACTTAGTTTCCCCTTCTATCACCTTGTAGTCATCAACTTTTAATAACTGTTTCTATTTTTACTGACAGCTCTTCCTCTTCTGCTGCTTATCTATCTAGATTAAGCCAGTCTTTTGCTGGCATGGGCTCCTACTCCTCGGCAATTGCTGCTAATAGTGTTGTGCAGCGGCTCTTTGTTCAATGACATCATGTGAGAATCCTATGCTTTCTTCCATCCAGCCATCTGGTACTTACCACTGGCATCCTATGATGTCTTTGTGGATGTGCTCTGGCAAGTCTCCTTCTCTGGGGTTTATCATCTCTCCATCTTTGTCCACGGATTTGCCATTTTCTTCCATCTTGGTTCTTCCTTTAAACTTAACAGTTCTCAACCTTGATTAGGTTTATTCCCCTCCATATTTTAAGCATTTTATTAATTCACATTGTTCAACTTTTGGTGTAGATGAATCTGTTGATATGTGTTCTTTTGTGCTTCCTCAGTTTCTATTAAAATGAGTGAGAGTAGGAAGTTCATACTATTTGATTTTATTCGGGGACGTTTTTAGGCGATCTCAGAAGTTTATCGCTTAGAGCTGGTTCTTGGGATGCTACTCCATTCGTTTGCAGTTTTATGAAGTTGCTTACAAAAGCCTCCAGCCTAAAAGTAGCCATCTCTATTGGGATACAAGTCAGTTTCATTTCAAGGACTACTCTTGGGACTGATCATGTCCTCTGGACTCCGTTTCAATAGTATTTCCATCAGATCTTTCGGGTTCTCTACATTGGTAGAAAATCAGTAAAGACTGCTGACGGGTCTGCCTCTAGACCTCAAGAACCCAGACCTCACAATGTCTTTAGATGTCTTGAAGGCAGATTAGAGAGCCCTTCTGAGGAACATAATTTCAGGATGTTGGACTGTAGAGAAGAGCAAGTGGGTTATAAACAGTCTGGAGTTTTAAGTAATTTGGAAGGGTCTTATGTAAGTAAAACATCTAGCCAGAGACAAGACAATCTCAGTCTATTCTGACAATTCAACCTCTGTATCTTAAAAAATGATGAGGCACAAATCAAGAGATTTGTTCAGGCTAACAAAGACTTCCTTATCTTATGGATAGAGCCCAGGAACATCATTCTTTTACCTCATATTGTCCCGGGAGAAGCAGTGTTATCACAAACCAACTTGGAAAGAGAAGCAAGGTCTTCCATCTGGATGCACAGGTCTGCCAGAAGTTGTGGAACCTTTAGGGAGATCCAGACATCAATCTGTTTGCAACTGCCTAAAAAGGAAAAACTCCCAGTTTACTGCCTTAGCCAGGATCCTCAGGCATGGGCAGATGATGCTTTTTGTCAAGGTAGTCAAAGCTAGACCTTTACGCTTTTCCTCAGTTAACTGTTTTGAGGAGAATACTTGCAAAGTATGAAGGTACACATTGGTGTATAGGAGTGCACTTTAATGTCTGAAGGTAGATGCTGTCTGTAGTTTTGGACTAATGGTTATGGGCTTTTGACTCGGGCATTAGAGTCGTTATTACTCTATAAGATAGAATCCTTTTTCCCTGTAAGGATCCTCTGACAAGTGTCACTATGAGGATTTTATCCTACTGTGGCTTCAGTGTCTGGTGACAGTACTCACCAGGAAGGCTAACAGAGCAGGCAGGAATGTTTAGAAGCTTTTTTGCATTAGTAAGATAAGTTTTTAGTTTGCTTGGCTAAACAGTTATTTCAACCTCAGTGAATATGGTAATTGGGTAACTTTAACAGTAGGTAAGATTCACCCCAAATAATGATAAATTTGAAAGAATTAATTAATTATCTGGATACTTAGCTACAGTTAGATATGAAACTCATCCAGCCTCCCCACATCTTAGTGGGTGGTCATGAAGAATTCTGACAAGAAAGTAAACATTCCAGCATCACCTGGTAGAAAACAAGTGATTACAGAGACAGTCTTTGCGGGTTAGCCAAGTGTAATTCCTTCGTTTATTTTGAATGCTGATCGCACATAATATAAGCATCCAAGTAATTAACTTTATCATAAATATTTTCATTTTAAAATTGTGATATTCCATATTGTGGGGTTTAATTTTTCTTTTGTCTGTGATAAAATAATTTACTGCATAAGCCTTCATCTAGTACTATGTAAATCTTCAATTACTGCATTAACTGTAGCCTCTGTCCACTTGCATGCACTGAGATATTGTTGGGCAAAAGAATTTCTGCTGAAGCAAGATTAGCCTGTTCAAGTTTTTCAGCTTATTAAATATTAATGACCTAGAAAAAACATAAATGAACTGGAAAAAATGCACAACAGCCAAAAGGAAGTGGTGCAACTTTTATTTCCAAATTTTGCTAGTCAAAAGTGAGTAAGTCTTTGAGGTTGGAGCATCTTTGATGCCAGGAAATACAGTACTGTGTATACAAACATTATGACAATAACTGACAGGGTACAGTACACTCAATGTCTGTATTTAGTGTTTTTGGATTGGATGGGAAATGATTAAAATGGGAGAAAATGGGATAGAAGATTAACAAGAAAAGACAAGATAAATGGTAATTACAAGAGTTGTTTATTCTTTGGACATTGTCATCTCTTGAATAAGTTTTCTCATGGTAAATTCTGTCATCTCTTGAATAACAGTTTTCTCATGGTAAATTCAAATGTATGTCGTCTGAAAATACATGGGCCACTAAATATGAGAGCCAGTTTTAACTCAGTGGTCTGGTTATATTACTTGAATAACAATGCGTAATATGGAAACAACATTTTTTACAGAACCTTATTTTGCTTATGTAGGGTGTTAGACCAAAGTCTTAAATCCAAACAAGTCATAGATTTGTTTAATCAGGTGGATGATGGTACCTCTCCTCTCCAGTTCTGATCGCCTTTGCTGGGGGTTGGCACTGTCTGACACAGCTGCTGCTTTTTAACAACCATTTTTTTCCCTGCATCATGTATACCTTGCTTTCCATTCCTCAGTAGCATCAGTAAATATTGATGCTATATTTGTTGGCATATCTTTTGAATTATATATGAACAATCATCCCATTGAACTTTGTTTTTCAAACATATCCTTTTCGCTCGTGGAAAAATGACAGGAAATTTATATTGATACCCGGTGTTCGTCCTTAAATAGGAGGTTGAGTCTCAAGAGCCTTTAAAGGATTAAGGTATGATTATTATTTGGAAGGTAGCTTCCTGAATATAATGCCTTTCAGATCCAATCTCCTCCAATCAGGTCAAGATTGTATTGTACATAGAAAACTCTTGAATCCCAGTAGTTTTAGAAACTTGTTAGGTATGACTGATATATTTGGAGGATAAATTTCATGCTGGAATACTTTTTAAGTCTAGTCCACCCAATTCAGTAACTTTGGGATTATACATAGAAAACTTAAAAAGTTTGGTTAAAGATTTTCTAAATTCCAGAACTTTTAGTTCTGGGTTTCTTAGCTGGCTGCTGGCTTCTTTACTGGAATACTTTTCAGATCAGGCCCCTAAGCCTGTCAGATTAATTTTAGCCCTTCGGGTTAAAGGTTTTCTGAATCATAAGTTTTTGGTCTGTAAGGTATGGTTTCCATTTTTTGGAATATAGCTTCATTGCTGTATGGGCTTTTAGATTTAACCATCTCACAAAATATTGGGTCAGATTCTAAAAAACTTTGACTTTTGTAGTTTATATTTTTATTAAAGGTTCTCAGAAATTGAATTATGGAGTACCAGTAGACTTAGACTACATCAACTAAACTTGGTATGTTTACATATATAGACTGAACTATCAATGTGGGAATGGTGACTTCTGGGTGGCAAGGTCAGATGACATGTGTTAAACAATTGCAATTTAGACTTAAGTCAACATGGGTGGGCATATGCATGTCGTTGTTTAAATTTTGATGTCTTCATTGTTGAATTTTATAGCATGTTGAGTAAATTATTTTTAATTGTGCTTCACATACAAAACCAAGATTGTAATTTACCTGTGATTTTGGTTTCCAGGCAGTAGAGGCTTTCTTGCCTTTCCCTCGTTTTTCCCAGTCTTACCAGACTTACATATAGGTGCAGCAGTGGGTATATGTGAGGACACTGTCACCTCTTGCCTCCTTTATTAGAAGTTACCCTGTATTTGGATACTGCTTGCAGTTTGCTTTGTGTTGTAAACAGTAGATAGTACTAAAGGTTATTTGCAGCATTGCTTTTTGTATGTCCGTTTGGTCTACTTTTTAAGCTATTAAACCACTTCAGCTTTACCTTCTTCCAGTTCAGTGTTCTTTTAAGAACACAATTTGGGCAAGGCCTGTGAGTCTCAAAACTTACGTTCTCTTGAACTTTATGATAAATGTTGAAAACTCGAATGGAGGTGAAACATCCTGGTTAGTGGAAGATCTTTTGGTTAGGCTTTGGTAATAGTTGCAGTCCTCCTGCAATTCTTCTTATAGGCATGTGAACTAAGAAAGGGAAGAATCTTCAGTACTTTCCACTCTGCCTTGTAAACTCCATGATGCTCTAGAAATGGTGGTATGTAGTTCCTTCTAATGATGTTTAAGAACCCATTTTGGTTTTCTATTTCACTGTCAACTTAATTCCTCAGTGATTGGAGGAGGTAGAGATCCTTCTTGTGCTGGCTTTTAAGGTGTACCCCTCATGAGACTTAACTCATGAGATTGCCATATTTTTGGCTTGTGTGTCATTTGAGGATAATAACAAACAAACAAAACAAGCTTCAAAGACTTCATAAAAGAGGATGGCAGCTAACTGAACTTTTCTTTACTCCATACTTAATTGAATGGCTGACCCTGGGTTGCATTTGCTCTGTTGTCATCTCTATATTGGGACATCAAGAGCATGAAGGAAGACTTGTTTGTATCTAGTCAAGGCTCTTCCTCTTTGATGATGAGGGAGATACCAATGTTTTGCTCCCTTGGTCGCTAACAAGTCTCCTTGTTATTTTGTCTCTTCAAAAATTAACCTGAGCTAATAACTAATTAGTATTCATGACGTAGTCTAACTGCTTACATTTGCACAATAAGAAACTGTAAAAAAATTATTTGTCACTATGAAGCAAAAAAAAAAAATGTCTAGAAATGGTAAGCTTAAGTGTATTAAATCTTATTTAATTATACATACCATTATTTTGTCATAAAGAATGATGTATATATAGACTTTTTTTATTGGTTTCAGGTCAAGAAATCAGAATCATTTATGCAATTGGCAATTATAGAAGCTTACAGATTCATTGACAGTTAATACATTCATAGATATTCATCTCCACTATGTATTTTCAGATTTTTCCGAGTAACATGTTTATAGCATATTTTTATTAACTTGATGCTTGTCATACAGTACTGAACATTTTGATATCTGATAAGTTATAAGAATACACTTTCTGACAAGAAATGTAAGGACTGTATGCATAAAAACCTAGTTTTGACATGACTTCTTCCTGTTAGTACATTGTTTAGGAAATAATGATTAATTCCTAAACATCACAGTAGTAATATACAAGGTAGTTTTCTTTAAAAATGGGAGTTTGTGATGCCAGAAACTGATTTGGGTAATATATTTTCACCATAACAACTGGTTACTAAATTTAGTATCTACTACTTAGAATTCCCCATACTTTAGCAGTGGATTTAAGTGCTAATAAAATGACTAACCTCATACATACGATTGTTCTGTGGCAGAGCCTTCCTAGTACCCTGGCTTCATTGAACCTAAGGGAAATAACTGCTTCTCTGAGGTATTTTGCTACATTTAGAAGAAACAGAAACAGATTATATCACTAACAAAGTGCATGCTGTTATGTGCATGATTTTGACACGTATTTGGTGTATTTTATCATATTACTGCTTATCTTGCATGTTCCTGCTTATTTTAGATGCATTACGTAATAGAATAGGTATTATGCTTAAAAAGGATAGCCTTATGTCAATTTTTTAACTGTGCACCATAGAAACCTTGTACATACCTGTACTTAAAAACTAGTAGTTGTGAAAAAATAAAACCTGCATATGCCAAAAAGGTTGCTAAATGCATGACCAAGTTCAATTTGTATAATGTGGATAGATAGCTTTTTACTTTTTATCTTGGCATAGATCTCTACTTTTAACTTATTTTTTTTCAGTTAATACACAACACAGATGGTTAGATCCATATTATAGTGTGTGCAAAGATTGTCATACACATATTGGCATTATGGTTATCCTGTATTTTAGCCTTTTTTAAATGGAATTTTTGCACACTAACCTTGTCAAGAAAGCAGTGTACAGTTACAGTATATGTACTTTTTGTCAGTTAATACTTCAGGCCCATTTTAAATATCTATTTTAAACATCAGGCAGCTTAAGTGCTCTAGTGGTGGTCTGGATATTGTATACATACTTTTTTTTTTTCTTGTGATCCAGTACTGATTGCTGCACTTCACTGACTAAAGAAATTAGTATCTTTTTCATAGTTTCAGTAGTGTAAAACAGAAAATTAATTGTAGGCTGAATTCCGTCGATATTTTGTTGTTGTACTTTCGCACTCATTGATATATATAAAAAGAGGAGGTAACAAAATAAGACAGTATTCTGTTGCATTTAACCTTTATGTGCCAGATGTGCAAAAAATAGTGTACCTCCCAGCACACTGAGTTTGAGGGCTTTTTGAGAAAATCATGTTGAAATTAATATTTTCATTTTTATTAGCACTTTCTTGTATGACAATTCTGAATAGAACCGAGTCTTTTGATGAATTATTAAAGACTAGAAATTTTTCCAAAAATTCAGTTTATTTTTCCAATAATGATAAAAGTTTATTTTCCCAGAATTCCATTGTACTTTTTCCTGGATAGATTCGGATCAGAAAACATAACTGATAATTGACCAAGATTAGTTAAAGGGGTTTAAGCATCACTGGCAGGGTAATCTGTTGCCAGACTAGCTTAGAAGAGGTTAAGTGTCTTTGCTACTTGCCATGCATGGGTTAAAGCTGTTAATATTTCTTGTTCCAGAAAGAGAGAGTTAGCATTTTACCAACATAATTTGTTTCCTTTTTTAAATTTCTCTTTTGTAAACTGACTGTCTAAAAAACAGTTTTGTGTGGTAAGTCTTTTAGTTTTTTCTAGATATTTAGCCTTCATTTTTTAAATTTAATCCTATGTCATTTTTATTTAATTGGCATTTAAGACCTGAATATGTATTTGTATATCCAGAGAGTGCAAACTTGAAATTCACACCAGATTTATTGCTTCTGTCCTTATTCACAGGTAATGGAATAGTTATTATAGGTCTCTGAAACATTATTTGGTAATCACAGTCAATTTTAGTAAGGAAGTCATTGGGGAAATTTTGTTTTTGATAATCATTGAAATAAAACTCTAGGTGTTTTCAAGAGTAGTAAATATTATCCACATCCAATCTTGTCAATGGTAAGGAAGTTTTTGTTAAACTGAAATGTGGAAAAAGTGTTGCATTTTTAGCACTTTTAAATACTAAATTCATTGGAATATTAAAAAAATGTCTATATATTGCCTACCTTTTTCAAGTTTTAAATTTAGTCTACAGTCAGGTTGCCTTATATGACAGTCTTGGTTCAGCTTATATACAGATTAGGTTAGTCATAAGCACTCTGTAGAAACCTTGGTTGCATAAGAATTTGGTAGTTATAATTAGTACTTCATTGCATTGTGGATTATGAGTGATTCATGTGTAATTACTGTAAATTATCTTAAACCAAAATATAGTTGAGTGAAGGTTCATCAGTGCAAGAAAATTTAATTTTATTTAATGAAATATCTCATTGTTCCTTTTGTAATAATAAAAGGTGCTCACTGCCATAATACTAGCAATTTATTTATTTTTTCAAAAAAAAGTTTGTTTTTGCTTTGATCTTTGTTTTCTGTCTAAGGTGTATGTCTGTCCAAAACAAACTTAAATTTTACATGTAACTGTTGAAGGTTGAGCAAATCTACCATTCAAAGTTGATGTAAATAACCAAAGAGTTAAATTTTTTGGTTACTGGCGTGTCTTCATTCTTCTCAATTGATCTTATTTCTTTACTGCTGTATTAGATATGTCTTGGTTACCATCACAGCTCTATAATTTCAAATTAAGAATTCAGCTTTGAGTTTTAGCAGTGCTTGTTAGCAGTGTGACTGGTTACCCAAAAGCCTAGATAAATGAAATCAACTTTTTAGTCTGTTTCTGTGTTGTGAATTCTAGTATCTGTCTCATGTATTCACACCTACTAGGATTTTGTTTGTTGCCAGAAAGATCTGTCCAACTCATGATTATTGTTTTGTTGTAGCATATGTTAAGTTCAGAAAAATTTTTATCTATTCTCCCAAAGTGTAGAAACATTAGCACTAGTTCTCATTTCATTGCAAGATCTGACTGGGTTTTCCTCTTCCTTATTGCACTATTCAGCACATATATGGGATTATAATTTCACATTATATTTGAGGACACATCTAATTTTCAACAATTTTATTAGGTCTAAAAACTAAAATTCTTCCTTTAGCCCCCTCATCCTAAATTGGGAGAATGTACTCATTTAATATCAGAGGAACAGTTCACTGACTTCAACAAGAAACCAGATTCCTTTTTGTACTGCTTATTTATCCATCAGTAATTACAACTTATATCCTTGGTTGCACGCATCAGCTTTGGACAACAGATATAACATTTATTAAAAAAAAAATTTCCTGGAAACATTAAAAAAAATATTTTTTGTTTTCTCTCAGTTACAATTTTTGGTTTGTACTTAAAATCATAGCATGTTCAAATGGGACCCAAGTTGATTTTCTCCTGTAATGTTATAGTAATTCAAATGTCATTTGATTGAATATAGTAATTAGACATATTAAGAAGTAAATGTAAAGTGCTATAGATCAGTTCAAGGATTTTGATAGGTAGTCTGCAGCAGGCCTTTGGTAAATTAGAAATAAAATATTAAATTTGTGCAGATGCAAAAACTAGTCCTCCACATTCAGTGCTTGTGTTTTAAACTCGAATTATGGTAAACAAGGAGGCACTGTAGTGTCTATTAGTGTTGAAAGATTTAATGGGATAGATTATTAAATTTGTGCAGATGCAAGAACTAGTCCTCCACATTCAGTGCTGGCATTTTAAACTTGAATTATGGTAAACAAGGAGGCACTGTAGTGTCTATTAGTGTTGAAAGATCAAATGGGATAGATTTTCAATTGGTTTCATTAAGTTTCATGTAAAGCAGAGTTGTTTTATTCATACTACAATGTGTGAAAGTACTGTTTATGTATTATTCAGCCATTTTGGTGTAATTTTATTATTTTTGTAATTGTGAGGCTTAAGCATTCTTATTGGAAGTACTATACATACCACAACATTAATATCGGAGACATGTTGGGAAATTGTGAAATCATTGCTTCATCCCCGATAGTTTCTGAAATTCATTCTTCCACTATTTCTCAAGTTATATATTTATTTCATAGTTTTTTCCATTTATGTAGTCACTGTACATATTTTACCCAGGTTACTTCATCTGTATGTGCAGTTAGTTTTTAAGAAAGCATGATTGCAGATGCCATTTTTCAATTTATTGCCTATGCAGAATTAAAGTTTTTAAAATCTGTTATACCTTGTCAAAATCTTAGTGTTCAATATGATGGTAATAAGATTATAATATGGTCTAGTGAAGTAGTTAACGCACTTGAATTGTGATATTTCAGTTTTTCTTATATATTATGTGTTGTATTTTCAGAGGTTGTACGCAAATTCTCAGACTACTCGTGGCGTATGCAAGGCATTAGTGAGAGTGTGGGTGGGGAGCGAGGATCCTTGGCATCTCAGGGTTCCAGCAGTAGCTCTCAGGCTGCACTCATCTCTGCAGCGCTCTCTCACCATCCCCTCTCTAACACCTCACTTACACCCACAACTAATGTCTCCACCCAGGTATCTAACACTACTGCTACCTATCCAGAGCCTCCATTAATTCAAGTAGTTAATGCACCAACTGCAGGAATGGCATGTGAAACAAACACAGACTCAAAGCATGGCTTAATACAGCAGCAGTCACTTCGTTGGCTTGATTATAATACTGTATCTCCACATAGTACTTTAGGTTCCACTTCTTCCTCCAGTAGTTCCGGATATGGTAGTTTAACTCGTTCATCTGATCACAGGGATGTAGAGGATGTTAACAAAGCAAGTGAAACTGGCCAGACTGATCTTAGTAAATCTTACATATCACAGTCACCACCACCAACATCTCCCTGTAGAACAAAAAAGAAAAAATCAAGTAAATGTTCTGGCATCATGTTTGGGTTAACATCATCTTCATCCTCCCCATCCCTCTTTCCTTCTATGGTTGAAGGTGCTGCTGAATTAACCCCAACACGGAAAATTGGTCAGACTGTAATCTATCCTGAAAGCCCTCGCCCTCCACCACATACCAGTCATCTCTCCACGCAGTCTCGTCCTGCTCAAGTAACAGCATCTAGCTCTACACTAACCCCCCACCCAAATACACCTCAACTTGGACGCCATAAAGATTCGGTTCTGCATCACATCCTTCCCAGTCGTCTCTACCACTCCCCTCGACCCCTCCGTCGTGGATCCTCTGCTGAGAATGTGACTCAGCCTGTCAACATCCCTCAGTCCCCCTCCACCTTTGACACACAAAGAGTGGTTAATAATGGCACTCTGAAGAGAGCCAGAGCCAACAGGGACCAGGTATGGGTGTGCATCCTGGCACTCCATATAGGGAACCCAAACTTCCTTTCTTTCTGTTTTAGATTAGAATATGTTGGTGGAACTTCATTTGTTCTGTAGAATCCTTATTTTTAGGAAAGTTTTTACCATGATCTTGTTTTGTAGGGGGCTATCTTCTGTTCTAGTTAAGTGTTTTGTGAGTTGGATGCATTTGAACCACACATTAGATTAAATGATTAAGGTATGGATGTATGATTTTTTTTTTCAAGGATTGAGAGCTAATAGGCAATTAGTTCTGCCTAAAAGTAAACAACCCCATGATCTACTTACATTTAAAACAAGGATAGCCAGAATAAATAATAAGAACTACTGTAAGTAAAGTACTGTAATTTGTAAACACTTCGATGGCCATTGGTTTTCACAAGAAAAGATGTAAGAATGTCTGCTGCATAATTTTCACCTGGTTTTAGTAATGATTTAAAATAATGAGTTTTTTTTTTAAATGCTAAAATGCTTGTTTTGTATGTATATGTTTTGATTTCTTGCTGGCATTTTGCTGTTAATTGACACACAAATATTGTAGATGGTGTATTTTGTGTTTTTTGTCGGGTAACTTATTAAAAATGACTAAGATCATATAGGACCATTTTAGAGCTCCAGTTTATTTCCTCAGATTTTAAATGGACCCGAGATGGGAATGGCGCGGTGTAGTTCATTAGATTCTCTTCGAGATGGTTCACAAGCACCACCTGATGATGGTGAGTACAAGTTTAGTTTCAAAACAATCAATTGAAGTTCATTATATCACATATACTAGTTACTTGTACTACAATAAAGTAATAAAGGGTAATTTCCCTTGGTACAATAATTTTTTTATTAAGAATTTAAATATCAATATCTTTAGGACAAATTTGATTTTGTTCTTTCCCGATTTATGTTATATTGGACAAGGATAAAGATCCTTTTTTGTTGATGGAATGGAGATGAAATTTTTGTTAGCATATGCCTTTCCAAGTTTTTAAGATTTTCACTGGCAGAAGTTTTCACTACTGTATTTTATAAATTATTATGTTGTAAGAGTACTGTGCTAATATTCCATGACAGCAACTTAGATTTGAAGAATATTCAAGGAAATATGTTAAGTATAATAGTAAGAATACATATTTATTGAAATGCAATGACATAGCTATTAAAAAAATATAATTTTTAAAAAAATTTTTGGGATTTGCTCTCTTATTTTGGGATTTGCTGTCTTTATTACCAGTATCATAATTTTAATGGGATTTCCATTGAATGTTATTGCAATTGTTTTAATGATTATTGCATTGAGCATGTAATAGTAAGTAGATAAAATTCATATGTCATAGAAAGAGCAACTTAAGCATGGGTTATTATGTACTATAGTCCTCTGGAGATCCTTTGTACAGTAGTAAGAACTTGAATTATTTATAGGCAAAATGTTCATGGATTGGAATGTGAAAGAATTTGGGTTTAGGAAATTATTTAATATTTCTAAAAGAAACACACCAGGCAGAAAAAGAGTATGTCAGTGTTAGCAGTGAATAGGCAATTTACTAAAGTAATAGTGCATTCTGAATAACTTGCTTAGCAAATGCTCGTTCCAGTACATATATGCCTTTTTTTGTAAACCTTTAATGTATGCTGACTTATTTTATATGAAATGCCATTTTTAATTCAATTCAATTTTATATGTCATGGTCGCATTCCCATCAGTAATTAATTTTCTTTTCTCTTTTCCATTTAATGCTGCCATCAGGTCTGCTTAATGTTCCTATCTTTCTTAAGTGCCTCCATCTTTCTGTTGAAACTTTGTTCAGAAATTAAAAATTTGAAGAAGAGCAAATCACATTAGAATCAGAAAGGTTTGCAATCCTGAACATAGCTTAATTTCCTATCCATATTGTACTGTTTATGTTTGCTAGTGTCTCTTAAGTTTCTGCTTAAAACACAAATGACTACTGTATATTTTTTAGACTTGATGGGTATACACTATGCTCTCCATGGTGAAATGTCTTTTGGCAGGAATTTCAAGGAATACTTGACATTATGGTTGCATTCAAACAACCATCTGTTGTTTTTATATAAGACATTTTTCTATTGAACAGATCATCTAAAATGTAAATCAAGGTACACAAAATCAGATCTTATGTGGTTAAAAAATCCCTTAAATGGAATGATCATTCATCCCCTGTCATTTTTTCTGTATTCAGTTTTCATGGTAATTTTGAGGACTCCGTTTGGTAGCTGTCTATTCTATTATTTTTACATTCTGCTTGTAAATACATTTGCTTTTTTAGCAGGATTACTTGAAGGTTATGTGTATTTCTCAAACTTTTTATGCAAAGGTGGGCTTTTTGACTGGTAAAAATTTATAAAATTTGGGGAGAAGGGACCTTTTAGTTGTAAATTCCCAGACCTGTTTCAGATGCCTCAGGTGCAAGCAAACTTAAGTACCACTTAAGGGTAGGTTACCAGATTTAATCATTACATCAAGACTGACAAGAAGTGGTTAGATTTTGGTTGGTAGGAATGTAACATTTTTCGGAGGTGTGTTGTTGAATTGCTCATCTTAGGTGGAGGTATGCAGTCTGAATATTTTTCATTTTTATTTGTCTTTGAATTACATCATCTATTATTTTAATTATTTGATCATTACTTATCAAAAATTTAATATGATATTGTTTTCAAGACTGGCTTTCACCATTCCCCTGGAGTTTCTTTGCTGTTTATGTGAGCTTTCACATTTTACTGTTGTCAAGGCTTTCATCATTCCCTGGTGATTTCTTTGATATTTGAGCTCATCGTTTGGGTTCTCTTAATCTATGTGATCCCTTTTGTTTTAATATGTTTACTTACAATTATTCTTTCTTCTTTGCGTATTATGTTCTTGTGGAGTCTACTTTTTCATGTTCCATATTCTTTGTCATATCATTTACTGTGTATCTACTTGCTGTACATCATTCTTTACTGATTACCCTACAGAGTTAACCATGTCAGAATGATAAAATTACCTTTGTGGATTTGCAGAGGCTTGTCTGCCACTGAGTCAGATCCTCATGAATTTTTTGAATTTTTACAAAATTAACAGATCTTGAACTTGAGTTTGTGACTTGAGCTGAAGTGTAAGGGTAAGACTTGTGAGTGTGAAGCCTTGCCAATTACCCACATAGGGATAGAAAATATTCTATGTATGGTAGATTATGATGTCTTTTAACTACTTTTCCCTCTCAACTTTTCTCCTGGCCCTCTGACTCACCAGGTCTTCTTTGCAAGCTCCCTCTCTGTATTTGAGGGTGTTCCTTTTCTTCCATCATCTCTTCACAGATCTTAAAACTTTCAAATTTTGCATTCTTTTGTGTATGTTGAAAAAACTTTTGGCCTCCTTCCATGGCCCTCTTTCCCATTTACCTCCTTCCAGCTATTGTAGATGATGCACCTACCAGCTTTTCTGCTTCTGCTGCAATACCTGTTGTTTCTGTTGCTTCATAAATGTTTTTATGCTAGTTTTAATTTCATGGATTTCTATAGAAAATGAATTTGCTCGACTCCTCTCTGTCCTGAACACATTCTTTTTGAATACCCTTCCATCCATTTTCTGTCCTGAACACATTCTTTTGATACCCTTCCATCCATAATCATCTCCTCTCTGTCCTGAACACATTCTTTTTGAATACCCTTCCATCCATAATCATCCTTTATCACCTTTTCCATGTTTCCCAAGCTACAGGCTACATTAAAGGTCTTCTAGTTACTGTTCTTCATTACTTTTCATTGTAGCATATGTTTAAGTCATCTCAGTCTTTGAGACCTTAGGTGATTTTTCAGCCTCAAAGCACATCTCTCCTCCTCCATTCATAGTGTGATCTTCCCACTGCACTCTGGCCATGATTTGAGCATTGTTGTCATAATCTTTCATTAGCTCTTCTATTTTTATTTGTCACTGCAGTGTTTCTGTTGCATGGAATAGTACAGGCTTTATGCACCCATTATAAGGTGCTTTTTATCAACTGCATGTGTATGAGATTTTCCTTTTAGTTGATCAAGCATTAACTTGCTAGGATTTTAGTTTATTCAAACCAGTCATTCTAATTGTGTTATTTCGTTATTTCTCTCTGAAAGCCCCTGGAGGTGGTAGTGCCATCAGCGCATTGTAGATATGGTTCTTTGCAGGATATCTTTGGTTCCTAGTTGCAACACCTTTCATTGCTTTTACTGATCCTCAGCTCATATTCTTTTCCATAATGTAAGGCTTTTTTCCTGTTACATTTTTAAAACCTTTTAAAAGTTAATTTCCCTTTTAGTGCTGATTACATAAAAGGAGTGTTTTATATCTCAAACAATTTGTTTTAGATTTATTGAAATCTCTTGACAACTTGTCCAGTATTTGATCCATACACTGAATTTACTTAAACTTATGAACAGAAATAATCACCTATATATTCTTAATTATTGATTGTGCTGTACAGTTGGTTTTGCTTAGCAGGAGGAAGAATTTGTCGTCGGATTCTGAATGCAAAACTCCCTCCAGTTTTCCAGGATTATATCTAGAAAAAATTTGGATTATACATTATCCACTATGGAGAGACTACTCATATACCCATAATTTACTTCTCATGCAATAGTCATTTGTGCTGGACTGAAATGCTTCATTTTGTATCCATGCTGTTCTGTAAATTGTCAATTTACAGTTAAATGTTATATCTTGAGTATGCATTTATGTGGTATTTTCTGGTATGAACATGATTGTAGGAAGTATTATTGTTAAAACTTTATTAGGTGGATGTAAAATCATATACATTTTTTTACAAATGCATTTTACTGTGTTGTTAAGGTGTGAAAAAGGGTCCTTTATGTTGGCATCCCCTTTACAGCCCCATGCAAACTTTCAACTGTAGTGGCAGAAAAGCCACCACATGTTGCCAAGTCCTCGATTATGGGGGCAGCCAAGGGCCTCTTCGCTAATATTCAGTATGCTAAAGTTTAGGCAAGGAAGGTGAGGGTAGGAGTACATAGAGTAAAAAGCTTTAACACTTTATTGCTGTGTGGTGGTGTGCTGTGGTAGCAATAATGTTTTAGCCTGTAGTCATATGTGTAGAATTTAGGCTAGTGGATAATTTAAATAGCAATCAGAATCTTAATTAAGTTTTGACAATTTGACTAAACCTTATAATACTATTTTGATGGCTTTTGTTAATATTGTTTAGATGCTTCAATCTGCATTTTATACTAAATATACTGAAGAAAAGCAACCATGAAGCTGGCTATTATAACACAATGCTTATATGTATACTGTACAATTTTGTAATAATAATTTATACAAATTTATTACAATTTTCTAATATGATTTTTTATTTAATTGCAGGAAGTGACTTGCTGAGTGCCATCACCGCAACCTTTGAGGAGAAAATGCGTAGCTTACAAGAATCTCCTCTGGGGCTTACAACTGCTGCTTCTGTATTTGATGATAGCATCAATAGCCCTAACCATTCCCTTGAGGCAGATCAACCAAATGACCAGGTTAATAGAGTGAAGACAGAATGCCGTCTATACCGTGATCCTTCTCTGCATCGTCGCCGCACAAATAGTCGCAATACATCTGCTACAACTTGTACTACCTCCGCAACCACTAACAATACTGTAACTACTACCAACTCCAAGGTAATAACCCCAGAGGGATATATATGGATTCATAGAAAAATTCAAGAATGTTTTTTTCAGCACAGAAAGCTTATATTTGTTTATGTACAGTCACATATCCTTAAAATCTTGTAATTTTTTAATACATAGTTGGAAATCCTGTATTTGGAAGATGTGTGATGAGCCACTATGTCGTCATAGTGTCATTTATAGTGTTGCAAGCACCTGAGAAAATTTAGCTAACCAATCATAAACATTGGCAGTCCTTTATTTTGGTTAGGATAATTTGTTTTTAGTAAGCTATCAAGTGTGGAAGCTATCCATATCTTACCATTGAAATACTTATTGTTCATACACGAAACAAACCTTCGGTCTTAACATTAGGATTTACTAGCGCCAAGCTGGAAACCGGTAGAATTAAAATTACACTTGTGAGATCCAGGGACTAATGGCATCTATACCAGGTCACGGGGCATGTATACCCAGAATGCCCACGGCTACCTGTGACCCATCAGTTATTTTCCTACCGCCTTTAAGATAAGACGTGTTACTGTCTATCTCATTTAAAGCCGGTTTTTCAGTTTGCCCGTTCTTTATCCATTTCATTTTTTATTTTTCATTCCTTTTCTTTCTCCAAGTGTGATCAGTGTGTGGTAAGAGTGTATACGTGGTATGATGGAGAATTTTGCCTCAACATCGGGATCGTCTACCGTTTCGAAGAGGAGACAAAGGAAATGCCCAGGAGTCAGTGGCTTTCCATGTTCTAGGTTCCTAACTTCGGTGTCGACGGATCCTCATCCAACGTGTAGTAGGTGCAGGGAAAACGTATGTACGGTTACTAATCCGTGTTCTGTTTGTCGCGGTTGGTCGGTGGAACAGTGGAAGAAGTTCTATGGGAAAAGCCAATACAAAAGGAAGGGGTGACGCCATCTTTGGATGACCAAACCTTACCGGCTTCTTTTGTATCGGTAATAAACCAGGCTGCTCCATATGTTTCTCCACCTGCTTTTGAATTGTCTCATACCCCTTCGGTTTCTCCTAGCGGTTCTGTATCGGAAACGTCAGGAGGGGCCTTGGGTAATTTTATGAATAATTTGCACTCTCCTTTGTTCCCAGCAAGTAGAGGGGGAGATCCGCCATCTTTGTTCCAGGCTCCTGCTACTCAAGCGCATAGGTTAGATGGTACGTGGTCAGCGCTAGGCCTACCAGGCGTACCAACCTTGGATGGTCTGCTTGCGCATTATATGAAGTCACGGTTCCAGCAGGGTCCGGCAGCGCTGAATGTTCCTCATCCCCGGGCTTGCAATTTATGGGAATTAATGCCGCGGCTTCACCATCCCACTCAGTATTTACAGCGATGCAGAACGTGGGAGGTAGTTTGGCAGCAAACATGCGGTTGCCAGCAGAAACCTCTCAGTCTCTCCCTACGAGAGGGATGACGTCACAACATACGTCACACTCTGATATGGCAGGCGTGATGACGTCACAGACCGTTTCTCGGCCTTTTTCGCTGCACCCAGACGCTAATACGCCTTCTGACCCGTCAATGCAAACTGTAATGCAGAAATTACAGGATATAGAGAAGAGAATGAATAAGAGAGACAAAAAGAAAAAGTGTGATTCGCCTTCTTCGTCTTCTTCCTCTAGTTCGGCGTCATCGCTAAGTCCGATAACGTCACGGCGAGCGCCAGTCATGCGTTGGAGGAGGATTCGGGAGTTCCTGGCGGATCCTCGGGCTAAGAGGAGAAGAATCAATTCTTCCTCTTCTTCGGACGCCAAGACTGTCATTTCCAAGTCAGCAAGAAGGTCGGAAAATCAGTGGCTATTAAGCACAAGGTTGGCAGACGAAGCCGTTCGCAAGAATCCGAACAAGCGAGAGAGGTGACGGCCAGCGAGCTAGCGGCCGAGGCGGAGTTGCCAGTTCGGATCGCAAAAACTGCGATACCTCTGGTAAAATCGACGTTGGCGGCGAAAGGTGCAGCAGAGGATGGAATGCAGGTCCCAGTTTCGCCCGTAAGGCCGTTCAAAATACGTACGAAGGACGATAAGGCTCCTATTAAAGTACGAAAAATAGAGAGTTGGCAACCTCGGCGGATACGTTCGTGGAAGGCAGTGTCCGTCTGGATAGAAGGTCGAGGCCGGGCTCGCCGACGCTCGAAAACGATGCAATGCTAATAGAGACGAACTTATCTCTGTCTTAAGGGAGCCTTCATCTTGGAGATCTAGACGAGATTCTCGCTCTAGATCCGTGAGCAGAGAAAGAGTGAGACGTTCTCGTTCCCCTGCTGACTATCCGGGATCGAGCCAACAGCGGCCAGCAAAGATCAAAGAGACCTCGGCCGTAGGGGCGAGCGCGAAGTGGAATTCCGGGCCAGTCTGTCAGAAGATAGAGGCGAGACAACATCCCTTGTGACGGAGAGTGGTACACTAGAGCTGGAGGAAGGAGAAAACCAAGAGTTTCTGGCCTCGTATGCAGAGGTTATTGATTTGATTCGTCAATTCAATAGCCTTTCGGAGAAGACAGAAACACCGGCCAGTATGCTTCCTCCTGGAATTGACATGGCGTTTGGACTAAAGAGGGATACCAAGGTGTCGTATGAATTGCCTTGTTCGAGTCATGCGGAATCGGTCTTGCAACACGTAAACGCAAAGATTGCAGGGAGGGATAATTCCTTAAGATCTAATAGATCATTTAAATTTATTCCCCCTCCAATGATAAAGCAAAGGAAATATTATACGACACGAAGGTCCCTTTGCTGTCTAGACAAATGAACCCTAATGTTGTAAGGTTAAGGCCTGGATTAACCTTGGATCAGGTTAAAATGGAGTGCCCTTCGATGACGTACCAAGATGGCTGCTACGTTAGAAGCAACAGCTTCTTCTGTCTTTCAGGCTGCTTCCTGGTTAGACCTTTGGTCAACAGCAGTGGCGAAAATTGCATCCTCGAAGCAACAAGGAAAGTAGTGGATGAACCATTGTTCATTAGATTACTACAGTCAGGTTCCAAGGCGATTGCGTACCTGACAAACGTAAGTGCCAATGTTTGGGCAAATATCCTGCTAATGAGGAGAGATGCAGCATTGGCTAGACTAAGCCGCAATGTGGATTTGGATTCCCTGTTAGCAATGAGGAATGGGGATATCTTGGAATCGCAACTGCTGTTGCCAGAGGTCATACTGGAAGAGGCGATAGATAGAAGAAGGATGGACACTAACGATAGGTTGGTGCAACAGGCAGTTAGGAAAACGTCTAACAGTCAAACTACTCCTTTGGAGGGAAGACAACAGCAGATGTCTCGGAAGAAGACAGTGAGACATAGCATCCCTAATAGAGTCACAAGACCCCTTCCCCAAAGAGGATAACTCATCGGCCCTTTCACAATAGAAAAAAACAAAGAGGAAGGGGCAATAGGGGAAGAGGGAGAGGCTCAAGAAGATAGGATGGGCGCCTCCCATCACTCGGCCACACCAGTGGGGGGTTGCCTGGCAAATCACTGGAAGGTGTGGCAGGATCTAGGGGCAGAGCAGTGGGTGGTGGATGTTCTCAGGATCGGGTTATTTTGATTCCGTTCGAGGGTAAACCCCGCCCCTGACAGATCAACCATTACCCCACGTCACTTATGCCCACAAATCTCAGAAGGCCACTATTCTGCAGGACGAAGTGAAGAAGATGATGGAAAAAGGAGCTGTGCAACAAGTATGCAGTCTGACAAAAGGCTTCTACAGCAGGATTTTTTGTTCCTGGTACCCAAAGCCAACGGGGAGTGGAGGACAGTAATAGACCTGTCAACGCTGAATCTGTTTATAAGGAAAACCAGTTTCAAGATGGAAACTCCGAAAACGGTTCTACAAGCAGTCAGAATTGGAGACTTTATGCTGACAGTCGATCTAAAGGACGCATACTTTCAGATACCAGTCATCAGTCTTCAAGGAAATTTCTCCGCTTCAGTCTTGCAGGGAAAGCTTTCGAATTCAAGGTCCTGTGCTTCGGATTGACAACGTCTCCTCAAGTTTTTACAAGAGTGTTCACCCTCGTGTCGGCGTGGGCGCATGCTCAGGGGATCAGGCTAATAAGATATCTGGACGATTGGCTGGTGATAGCAAAGTCCAGGAGAAATTTACTCAGGACAGGGCGGCCCTCCTGCAGCTTTGTCACAGCCTAGGTATTGTGGTGAATCAGCAGAAGTCGCAGTTGGATCCAAGTCAACGTTTGGAATATCTGGGGAATGGTGATAGACACAACACAAGCCAAAGTATTCCCGACAGACCAAAGAGTAGAGAAATGCAAAACAAGTGGTGAATGCCTTTCTGGGAAAGCAGACACAGCCAGCAAGACAGTGGCAGGTGGTGCTGGGAATCCTAACCTTCCCTGGAGAAGCTAGTACCACAAGGAAAGGCTACACCTTTCGGTCCCTACAATGGAGGATGAAGGAGTTTTGGTCACCAACAGTAGATCACCCGTACGAGCAAATTTCCCTTGTCGGCAGAAGTGAGGAAAGACTTGCTGTGGTGGGTGAACGACGACAATCTGACAGTGGGTGTCCCCCTTCAACAATCCTCCCCAGACCTCTTGCTGTTCTCGGATGCGTCACTAGAAGGCTGGGGAGCCCATATGGAGGAGTTGATGGTGTCAGCAAAATGGAGTTGCAAGGACAGAGAACTCCATATAAATGTGCTGGAGTTGAAAGCAGCTTTTCTGGCTCTACAAGAATTCAGAGAGAGAGTAAAGGGACACTCAGTGGTATTGATGTCAGACAACACCACAGTAGTAGCTTATATAAACAAGCAAGGAGGCCTAGTTTCTCGGCAGTTACATGTGATGACAGTTCAACTTCACCAGTGGGCTATAGAGAACCTGGTAGACATCAAGGCCAGGTATATTCCGGGAAAAAGAAACATAGTGGCCGACAAGTTGAGCCGCAGGGATCAGATTCTGGGAACGGAGTGGTCCCTACACCAACAGGTAGTGGACAGGATGCTCATGTTGTGGGAAGGACCGATCATAGACCTATTCGCAACCAGGTACAACAAAAAGTTGGAAGTGTATTGTTCAGTAGTCCCGGACGCAGAGGCAGTAGCAGAAGATGCGCTACAACACCCCTGGGACAATCTGGACGTGTACGCATTTCCTCCATTTTGTCTAATCCGTCAGGTTCTGAACAGGGTAATGCGGTCTCAGAACCTCAAGATGACCCTGGTAGCCCCGTTATGGCCGAAAGCAGAGTGGTTTCCAGACCTACTGGAACTCCTAGTAGATGTGCCAAGAGAGTTACCTCCATGGAGCAACCTTCTGTGTCAGCCTCACGTGAGAGGTACCACCAGTCGATGAAGTCCCTATCGCTTCACGGGTGGAGACTGTCAAGTATCTCCTCCGAGAGCGAGGGTTTTCGCAGAAAGCAGCAACTCAGATGGCAGGTAATATCAGAAAATCATCTGCGACAGTATACCAAGGAAAGTGGTCAGCATACTGTGATTGGTGTCGTAGAGGGAACGTGTCTCCACTCGGTACCACTATTCAGCAGTTAGCAGACTTTCTGATATATCTCAGAACAGAAAAACATATGTCTGTATCTGCAGTGAAGGGGTACAGGGCGGCTCTAGCCTCAGTCTTACGAATGAAAGGAGTGGACATATCGTCTTCATGGGAGTTGGCCATGCTGATGAGGAGCTTTGAACAGGCATGCCCACCAAAGGAGCTAAAAGCCCCAGATTGGGATCTGACCAAGGTACTGAGTAGTCTGACAAAACCCCCCTACAAACTACTAAGGCAGTCCACGGATAGGAGCCTGACCCTGAAGACAGTCTTCTTATTGGCCCTGGCTTCAACCAAAAGGGTGGGGGAGCTACATGGCCTCTCATATCTCATAAAGCACTCGAGAGGTTGGAGATCAATGGTATGTGAGTTTGTCCCAGAATTCGTGGCCAAGACCCAAAATCCAACAATAGTAGACGGCAGATTCGACTCCTTTACCATACCTTCCTTGGCAGACTTTGTAGACAACGACAAAGCTGAGATGCTCCTGTGCCCCGTCAGGGCACTAAGGGAGTACTTAAAGAGAACAAGGCACCTCAGGCCGGGGTGCCAGAGGTTGTTCGTAAGTACAGGACGGAACAAGAAGGAAGTGTCCAAGAATACAATATCATTTTGGCTAAGGGAGACGATCAGAGATGCTTATACGGCAGAAGACAGAGGGTCAGATAGCCAGGTGGGAGCTAGAGCTCATGACATCAGGGGTGTGAGTGCTTCCCTGGCATTTAAGAAGAACATGTCTGTGGATAAAATTCTGAAAGCTGGTGTGTGGAAGCGCCAAACAACTTTCACCTCATTTTATTTTAAAGATGTTGCCCATAGATCCTTGGACACCTTTTCCTTGGGTCCAGTGGTGGCGGCCCAACAAGTGATATAGTTCATCCAGTGCCCCTGGCGGGTCAGTTTGCGTCTAGTCTAAGATGAAGGTATGAAAGTAGAATGGAAGGGATGACTGGTCTTTTTTCTTTACTACTTTCTTCCTACTCCTTTAACTACGGGCAATATGAAGGAGAGTACCGTCATGTGCTGGAACGGACTAGATGCAGGTGAGATGGTCAGCCATACTGTGAAGCTATCTTAGCTGATGATATACTTTTCAGTAGCAACACACCCCTCTGGATAATAGGGAAAAGAGGGGTGAAGGTGGATCCAGTTGCAAGGGACAAGAGTAAACAGTAGAATGGTATCTACACCCAGTGGGAGAAAACCAATAGATCCGCTTATATCTTTGGTCCTAGGTTCATTGTCCATTCTCTTAGAATTTCCCTATATATTCGGAAATGGATAAGGTGGCAAACTCCCAGTCAGTTGTAGAGACTTACCTCCCTCCAATAGTAAGTCTATCTTAATGTTAAGACCGAAGGTTTGTTTTGTGTATGAACAAATACCAAATTTGTAACTAATTTGTATTTTTCATAACTAACAAACCTGAGGTCTTAACAGTTAAAGGCCCACCTCGAACCACCCCTCTAGCAGTCTAAACTGGGTTAGAAATATAATTGATGGGTCACAGGTAGCCGTGGGCATTCTGGGTATACATGCCCCGTGACCTGGTATAGATGCCATTAGTCCCTGGATCTCACAAGTGTAATTTTAATTCTACTGGTTTCCAGCTTGGCGCTAGTAAATCCTAATGTTAAGACCTCAGGTTTGTTAGTTATGAAAAATACAAATTAGTTACAAATTTAGTATTTTGTTTGTATGAGAATATAATCTACGTGTATATCTTAACATTGGAATACATATTTGTTCCTATTAGAATATAAACATATCTTTCAAGTGGAAAATACCTTTTGTGCTAAGCTGACTGGTTCAGTGAACAGTGCAAGGTTAATCATATGGTAGAACTAGTGAGTATGGGTACAAGCAAAACAAACACCATGAAAATTGTCAAAAATATTTTTATCTTTTACGAAGTACTCTCACCTCTTCCTTGGAAGAACATTGAGTAATTTTCACTCTTTTATTTCTATATTTCTGCTTTTTTTTTTCTTATAATTCATATTGTCTGTTCCTGTTTGTTCTCACATGGAGATGACCATCTCATAATTCTGTTTACTTTGTCTCATAAATCTGTAACCCCACATAACTCTTGCGTTCACTGTGACAAGAGCCATTTGCCTTTTTCATCTGGGAGTTATACTCGGGCAAGTCGGTAGATCAGAGATCCTTTCTTCTGCTATCTTCTACATATTCCCATACCAACATTCAAGGGTGTACCTTGTGAGCCAAGGGTTTGTAGAAACGAGGCAAGTAAGAGGCAGTGTCTGGGTGCTTATTAATTTGTTTCCTCAAATTTCTGACAAGACAAACTTCTGCAAGATCTCTGAGACAGCTGGACATCTGGCCTGCAGCTGTGCAAGAAAAGCCTCTCACGGGCAGGAGGTACTTGATAGTCTCCAGTCATGAAGAGATAGGTACTCTGTCAACTGGTGAAACCTTCCCACATGAGGCTGGCAAAGGTGGTCCAGGAAACCACTCTGTCTGAGGCCGCAGAGGTACCACCAAGGTCATCCTGAGATTTCAAGAGCTTATTACCCTGTTCAAACCTGACGGATCAAGCAGAACAAAGGGAAGGCGTACACCTCAAGGTTGTCCCCAGGATCTGTAGAGCATCCTGTGCCAGGGTAAGAGAATCCAGAACGATTGAAAAGTATACCTCCAGCTTCCTGTTGAAGCGAGTGACGAAGAAGTCTTAACATGGGTCTTCCCCAAAGGTGAAACAGCCTGTCTGCTACATCCTGATGCAGAGACCACTCTGTACCTAGGATTGACTCTGACGACTTAGCTTGTTGGCCACCACATTCCTATTGCCTGGAATGTACCTGGCTATGAGCTCCACTGAGTTGTTGATCACTCACTGGTGCGTCTCGACTGTCAATGAGTGGAGTTGGCGAGACATCAGCACCCCCGTTTGTTCACATAGGCCACCACCATGGTGTTGTCCAACATCAGAACGACAGGGTGACCCTCTACCCTCTCTCAGAATTCCTTCAGACCCAGAAAAGCTACTTTCAACTCCAAAACGTTGATGTGAAACAGCCTGTCCTCTGCATTCCAAACACCCAAGGCTGGAGATTCTCGAAATGAGCTCAGAATCCACTGACTCCACCACCTTCGACAAGGCTGCATCCCTCCTAACCAGGAGAAGGATGAGGAGGAGATGAAGCCCTCCTTCTACAACATTGTTAGTCATGATAGGTATCCTGTACTCTGTTTTTCATGATAGATATCCTGTACTCTCTAATAAGAAGAGTCCAGCCTATCAACCATTGCTTGAAGGAATGTCTAATGGCTCAGTGAGCGTTTGCGATGATGTCATAGACAAAGATGGTAATGATGTCACAGCAACAGGCGGAGAACGGGATAACGCCGCAGCTGACGTCATAGGCTGAGAGGATGTTGGGAGTGACGTCATAACATTTGGATGGCCTCACTGGGGGGAAGACAAGAGGCAACCCAGTAAGCATCGTAGTTGACAATGGCAGCCTGCTTTATGTGGTAGCACGCAAGAACCAAAGTAGTGGAGGCCTGGAGGAGGGGGGACTGTTATGGGGGACTGCAGGAGGTTGATGAGCAGCCAAGAAATGTGACAACAGGCCATGTAAGGAGGTAGAACCCTGTAAGCCTAGGGGGGGCCCCTGTAAGCCTAGGGGGGCCCAAACAGCTGCTATCTTGTTTGACTCTGTAGCTGAAGCAAAGGGAGCAGATGGCATAGTCTCCTCCCTCCTTGGGGGGGGGGGGGGGGGGGGGGGGGGGGGTGGGGGGGGGGGGGGGGGGGGGGGGGGGGGGGGGGAAGGGGGGGGATCTCAAAATCATCCTGTGCAAATCCCGATATTTCTAAAGACGAATCAATTGAAGTAAAAAAAAAAGAGATGGGGCATCAAAAGAAGCAGAGGGAAAATTTCTGGAAGAAGGGGATGCAGAACTGTCCATTCGGGTAGGCAAGAAACCTTCCCAAGAAGGACAAGCAGATACTGTATGGTGCTCCCTCTTCTTGTAGAAAACCTTCCACTGTGACACAGGTCAGGAACAATGCTTTGGGCAAGGGTTAGTGACAGTACAAAAACTTGAACGGTACCTACTGCAAGTGGTATGGTTGTCAGTAATGGAAGACGCCAAAAACCATGAGCATGGGAATCCTTGAACGCCTGAATACATGCATTGACGGTGCCTAAAGCTTTTGGTGGACTCCATGATAAAACACTGAAAGCAAAACACAAATAAATCAGCTTGAGAAGGGAAGTGTGAAAGCAACTACCCTCCAAGTAAGTCAAAGACTGATGCTTCACAAGGTGCCAAGTCTGGCTGCTGACCAGCTTCCACCTCGTATATGCGTGAAGTCACAATAATCAACAGATATCACAAGTTTAACATACGACTAGAATTTGAGAAATATCTAGAAGTGTTCGTGAACTATCGGTGATAAGATTAGTGTGAAAATAGTAGGATAAAGCGTCTTCTAAGTTAGTTTATCAAGTGTAATACTATAAATCAGAACAAGATGGCAGTAAGTTCCAACTGCGGGAAAAGGTGGCGTAATTTGGCGTGTTTAGCAGATTCGCAATACGATGAGGTAGCAGGAAGGGAACTGGCATTTCTCATCTATGAAATCAGCAACAGTCCTAACCAAAAAGATACAAAAGCATTCATAGATATATTAGAAGGATATAATCCTTCAAACTGGAACAAATCTAATGAAAACATCTTGAAAATAATTGAAGAAGTTCCAAATAAATCCAAGTGGTCAAGAGACTCATAAAGAAATATACATAAACCAACATATTCCGACAAAGAAAATGAATAAGGTGAATCTTGTGAATATACTAATTGATGCATTAGGAAAAGAATGCCAAAAGCATGCAAACTGTGTAAGGTTTGGTATAGCATAGTCAATCCACAAAACCTAATCAGAAAATGTGCTGCATGCAACATTCCGACCCATCCACAGTTGTGCTGAGGTAATACAAGATTTGAGAAAAGATACAAGGAATTTTTGTTCAACATGTCTATCATGATAGACAATGTTATTAAATCAAGATTGAATGTACAAATAGTTGAGGATGAAGAAGAAGAGGAAGAAGAAGAAGAAGAAGAAAAAGAAGAAGAGGAAAACGGAAGAAAAGTAAACAAAAATGAAATGACAGAAAAAAATAAGGAAAACAAAGAACAAGATAAAAGTATGGATGCAGAGATACTCATTGATACTACATATGAGGCAATAAAGCAGCATACCTACGAAGAAATAAAATACGATATGACAACAGAAAAGCAAATCCCGAAGAGGCTCTACCCAGATCTATACAATGACGGGAAAGAGGAAAAAATAGACAAGAAAGACAAAATCTGCAACCTTTTGAAAAGAGGGAATTGCAGATTTGGAGAAGATGTTACTACAAACATCCTAAGATATGTCAAAAACTATGAAATATATGGTAAATGTGCATACTTAGATGGATATGGGGATGATTGCAGAGATCTGCATCCAAAAATATGTAAAAACCTAAAAGAAGGAAAAGGATGTAAGTTTGACAAAAAATGCAAATATATGCACCCTGTAGCCATGAATCATAATCAAATAAATAACCAACCAAGTAATAAAATCCAAAATAAGAAAGAAACAATAAAGAGAGAAATCAAGAATATCAGGTAAAAGAGAAAAGCAAACCACCAATGAGATATGCAGAGGTGTCAGCAAAAAATTTCAAAGCATCAGCTCCGAAATTCTACTCAAGAGATAATAACTGTATTTATTATGCAAGAGGATATTGCAGAAACGGAGAAAATTGCAGATTCAGACACAAAATGAATAATTATGATGAAGGAAGATCAAATATTATGGAAAAGTTGGATTTTTTTAATGTCAGAATTTCTGGAAATGAAAAAAAGAACAACATACCAGAACAGGAAAGAGACATGGGAAAATCCTTATTACTATCAGTATTAAATGAAGAGAGAAAACACGCAAACCATCATAGTGATGAATGCGCAGGGTTTAGTTACGAGTAACTCAAAAGAAAAATAGAGTACTTAGAAGAACTAACCCAAAAATGAAAAGAAAATAGATATAATGAATATAAGTGAAACCTGGTATTCCCAAGAGACTGGGAATGATGATCAAATAAAAGGGTTCCAAACTTATAGATCAGATAGAAAAATAGGAATCAAGGGGGAACCGCAATATATGGGAAAGACAAAAAACAAGGAAAAAAATATATGAGAAATATAGTAACTCAGAATGTGAACTAATAGCGGTAGAATTTGAATCTGAAAAATTGATGAACATAGTAATATATAGACCTCCTAATACTAAAGAGTTTGACTTAATAATTGAAAAATTGGATGATATATGTAGAAATCACAAGGACTGGACTATTCTCCTATCTGGTGACTTCAACTTTCCTTTCGTAGAATGGAAGAACGAATAGGAGATTGTGGTTGTACTTATACATATAAAAAAGAGAGTAATAGTAGTGCAGAAGATAAGAGGCAATTTGAAAAGCTATTAGATATGCTACTAGAATACAACATTCAACAAATAAATCACCTGCCAACAAGAAAGGAAAATACTTTAGACCTAGTATTTGTGAACGAGATGAATTATGTTAAAGAAATAATAGTTTATAATGCGAGTATTTCAGACCATAATGTCATAGAATTAACAGTTCATTCCAAAGCAAGTGAAAAATAGAGATAAGCAAGAAATGAAAAAGTGGGAAGGATATGGAAAATACAACTTCTACAGTAAAAATATAAAATGGTCAGAAAATTAATGAAGAATTAAACAAAGATTGGGATAACATTTTCGTAAGTGATGACATAAGGGTAAATACGGAGATATTATATAAAATATTGGAGATAATAGTGGAAAAATATATACCGAAGAAGAAAAGTAAACATCATTCATGCATACCAAGAGACAGAAGGATCTTGTTCCAGAAAATCAGAAAGTGGAAAAAGGTCTTGCAAAAGAAAAAAATGCATGGAAAGTATAGAACTAAAAAGTAAGATAGAAAATGCAGAACAAAAGATTATACAATCAAAAGAAAATGAAAAACGGGACTTGGAAGAAAAAACCCTATTAAATATCAAGCAAAAACCCCCAAACTATTATACTCATATGCGAAGAAGATGAATAAAAGAAGAATAGAAATAGGCCCTCTGAGAATTGAAGGGAGATTAACGAATGAAAAAAAAGGAAATTTGCAACATACTGGCAGAACGATATAAGAGAGAATTCACCCCTAGAATAGATAATGAAGATAATGATATAGAAGTAAGGGATGAAAATAGTGAATATTTAGCTGACATAGATATTAATGAAGCTGATATTGTGCAGGCTATTAATGAAATTAAAAATGGAGCTGCTGCAGGGCCTGATGGAATTCCTGCTATTTTGTTAAAGAAAGTAGTTCATTCTATCGCAAAGCCACTTGCAATATTATTAAGACAAAGTGTAGATACAGGCAAGATATATGATGACACAAATTAGCATATATTACCCCTACTTTCAAAAGTGGATCAAGACTAGAGGCAAGTAATTATAGGCCTGTGAGTCTAACATCACATATTATGAAAGTGTATGAAAGGGTAATGAAGAAAAATATTATGAAACATTTAATAAAAAATAATTTGTTTAATAAAGGACAACATGGTTTCGTACCCGGAAAAAGTACACAAACCCAACTGTTAGTCCACCGTGAAAACATATTCAAAAATATGAAAAGCGGAAATGAAACAGATGTGGTTTATTTAGACTTTGCAAAAGCTTTTGATAAAGTAGACCATAATATATTGGCGAAGAAAATTAGAAAACACAATATCGTGGATAAAGTAGGAAGATGGTTAAAAGAATTTTTACACAACAGAAAACAGATAGTTATTGCAAACGACGAGAAATCGGATGAAGCCAAGGTAATATCCGGTGTGCCGCAAGGTACGGTGTTAGCTGCAATACTGTTTGTTATTATGATTGAAGACATAGACAATAATGTTAAGGATTCGGTAGTGAGTAGTTTCGCAGATGACACAAGAATAAGTAGAGAAATTACTTGTGATGAAGATAGGATACGCTCTACAAAGAGACCTTAACAAAGTATATGATTGGGCAGAGGTAAATAGGATGGTATTTAACTCTGATAAATTTGAATCAATAAATTATGGAGACAGAGAAAGAAAGCTATATGCATATAAGGGACCTAATAATGAGACCATCACAAATAAGGAAGCAGTTAAAGACCTTGGTGTGATGATGAATAGGAACATGTTATGCAATGATCAAATAGCAACTCTGTTGGCAAAATGTAAAGCAAAAATGGGAATGTTGTTACGGCACTTCAAAACAAGAAAAGCTGAACACATGATTATGCTTTATAAAACATATGTTCGTAGTCCACTTGAATATTGCAATATGATATGGTACCCACACTATCAAAAGGATATTGCACAAATAGAGAGTGTACAAAGGTCCTTTACAGCTAGAATAGAAGAAGTTAAGGACCTAGACTACTGGGAAAGACTACAATTCTTAAAATTATATAGTCTAGAAAGGAGAAGAGAACGCTACATGATAATTCAGGCATGGAAACAGATAGAAGGAATAGCAGAAAATATCATGGAACTAAAAATATCAGAAAGAGCAAGCAGAGGTAGATTAATAGTGCCCAAAACTATACCAGGAAAAATAAGGAAAGCACACAGGACATTAATCCACTACGCACCAGCATCGATAATGCAGCGTCTATTCAATGCGTTGCCAGCTCATCTGAGGAATATATCAGGAGTGAGCGTAGATGTGTTTAAGAATAAGCTCGACAAATATCTAAACTGCATCCCAGACCATCCAAGATTGGAAGATGCAAAATATACCGGAAGATGTACTAGCAACTCTCTGGTAGACATTAGAGGTGCCTCACACTGAGGGACCTGGGGCAACCCGAACAAGATGTAAGGTCTGTAAGGTAAGGTAAGGTCTGATCGAATCATTGTCTGGAATGTATACTGGTTTTTGGTCTTGTCATTCAAGACCCAGGTAATTTTACTTCTACTGACATATGGTATCAAGACCCAGTTAATTTTTCCTCTACTGACATCTGGTGCTTGTCTCTATGTTGTAGGATGCAATGTGAGCCAGAGAAGGCAGGAGAAAGAGGGGCCAATGTGCATCTATTCTAATGAATGTGAAATTTGTCTAGCCCGGAAACGTATGATTTCTTGGCTGGTTTGTATGATGTTCTGTTGGCATTATTTATTCTAATGTTCTGTGGATATTGGGGGGTGTGTTGGTTTGTTGTATCTAAAAGATATCTGCTGGAATTGTTAACCAATGTCTGTAGAGGGCTTCCACTGGCAATGTGTTGAATGCTGAGGGGGGAAACTCCACAGCAACTCTTTTCTCCATCTTCCTCCTTGACACTGCTTTTAGGGAGCCATTTGCTTCTGGGTTATAGCCTGTTATGTGATTGATTTACTTTTGTTCTGAGACAGTTGGTGAGGGAGTCCAAAGGGAGGGTATGAAGTTATCCCCCCAAACACTGGTGATTTAGTGCGGGACTCTGTGCCGACTGACCTTGTTTATTAACGCTCTTGCACAATTTTCAACTGTCTGCCACTTGATGGGTATTGCCTCCAGCCATCCTGTGTTTCGGTGGTTGGGGCCCACGATGTCTACATGAATGTGGGCAAGTTAACGATCAGTTATGCTGAATTTCCCTATCCCTGACTCCATATGCCTTGTGACTTTGGATGTTTGGCAGGGTGGCAGGGAAGACATTCTCAAGTTCATTTCTTGATGTCCATGTTCATGGCCCTGATAGATCACAGACAAGATTGAAAGCCCTCTTCCTCAATGCCAACAGTAAATAAGGTGAAGACGTCCTGTACTTGTTTTGCAGGTAATGGTCATGTCTTCGTCATCTATTGGAAAATCACTCCACAGGAGGGCAGGATTTTCCCACTGGAGTAATTGAAGGTCCATGTCATCCTTCTGGGCTGCTAGATCACAGACAAAATTGAAAGCCTTCTTCCTCAATGCCTATGGTAAATAAGGGCGAGGACGTCCTGTACTTGTTTTGCAGGTAATGGTCTCGTTTTTGTTCATCTATTGGAAAATCCCTCCATGTGAGGGCAGGATTTTCCCACTGGAGTAATTGAAGGTCCATGTCATCCTTCTGGGCTGCTGCTATCTTGGGATATGATATCCCAATCTGGACAGAGTTAAGGAAAGGGCGTCTGTAACGTTGTTGGAGTAGTCCTTCAGGTATCTGATTGTGCAGGAAAATTCTGATATTGCTGATGTGCCGATTAAGTCTGCCTTTTTTGTATTAATGTGGAATAAGGGTTGATGGTCTGTCTGCACTATGAACTGCCATCCTTTTGTTCTGCCAATGATAGCTTTTTGCTGAAGAATGCCAACGGACCACAACCTTTGCCTGTGTCCTCTCCAAGCACCCTGCCCATCATTGTGTTCCTGGCATTATTTGTCAGGGTTAGGGACCTATAGGAGAGAGGGGAAAGAAATTAAGGTTACTGCAGAACAGAGTGCTTTTTTGGCTAAATGAAAATCTTTTTCTTGTTTGTCAGACCAAGTTAATGATTTTGGTTTTCCTTTTAAGCATTTGTTTAAAGGTGACATTGTTTCAGGAAGTTTGGGTATAAAATGATGGTAGTAGTTTACCATGCTAGCACATTCTTGGGTTTTGTTCCTTTTGAGTTTATTTGATGGCTGAGAAATTCTATAGTGCTTTGGGACCATTCACATTTATCTGGTCAGAGTACAGAGCACTAGTCCATTTTCTTCTAGTTTATTTTGGATTTGCCACATGCCCTTGATGTGCTGTTTGTAGTTAGGATTGAAAATGGAAATGGCTTTGATGTAGACAACACAGCAGGGTATTTCTCCAAAGATTTTGTCCATGAGTTGCTCCTACATTTTGAAGGCCAAAACAGATGTAGTTTGAAAAGTTTCATGTTCTGAAGGGGTGACAATGGCTGTTTTTTCTGTCATCTTTTGCTACCAGGACTTGAGAGTATCCCTTCAGGAGGTCAATTTTTGTAATTATTCTGGCTCCTTCCAACTGGTTCGTAGGTTGGTGATGTTAGGCAGGGGAACCTGTCTGGTACTGTCTTGATGTTGAGCTGTTTGTAGTCGCTGCAGGGGTGCCATGTACTGTCTGCTTTAGGTACCATGTGGAGGGTGATGTCCATGGGCTGGAGGCTCTCTGGTAAATTTCTGCCTGTTCCATGTCATGGAACAACTTATTTGGTGTATGCCAGTTTGTCTTTGGCTAAAGTCTGAAGCATGCAGGGACTAAGGGTCATGTGGCAGGTGTCTTGAAATATTTTTGGGGAATTCCTGAAGGAGTTTATGGATCTCTGATCCCACACTGTTCTTTGCTGCTACTGTTGGAGATATGGGAGCTATAGGGCCATCTCTTGAAACCAGCTGGTGTCTGGCTATGTTCACTGGCAAGTCGTTGGCCTTCAGTTAATGTGCTCCGAGTAGTGTGAGTGTAATGTCTGCAGTGATGAATTCCAGGTTTTGTTGCTGAATGACGAGTTCATTGTTTGGCTTCTATAAATTTTGAGCGGGGAGCCACTGGCATTGGATATCTGGAGAGCGGTTGGGGGCGGGGGGGTTGAGGTATTTGTGGATTGCCTGGTATGAGTGACTTGCATGCATCCATGTCGATGAGGAATTGCTTGACACCTTGTCAGTGGTGTAAAAACATGTTAAGTGTTTCTATTTGTACCTGGAAGAAAGACAGTGAAAAGCAGACTTGTTTCCTCTTACAAGACAACTAACTGGTCTGCCTGTCACTTGCGAGTTTTTTTTTTTATAGGAAGCAACCTTACTCGTATTTTTGGGCCTCTCTTCCGTCTTCCGAATCTCGAGTGAAAGCGACATAGGCCCTTTGGAGCTCTTCTTTTTTGGTGTTATGTTTGTGTTTGTTCTCCCTCCTGTAGTCTAGTGGAAGAAACAGGCCATTTGGATGCTGTTCTCTTTTGGTTTTATGTTTGTATGTGTTTGTTCTCTGAGATGTTTGGTGTCCATCCTGTATTCTCGGGAATGGCGAAGTCCTCTGGCTCACTATGTTTGTCTGTCCTGTTGATGCTGTGGTTTGAGGGTGGCTGCTGCTACAGGTAGTTGAGAGGGTTCCAATGATGTCTGGCCAGATACACTGCGTCAGCCGTTCTCAGAAACTCATCGAGGGTCATGGTGGATGAGTTTGGTATTGCAGCAACTGTTCAGTGAAGCAGCTTTTTCAGGAGGACATCTCCCATTAGATCTAACGTTTCTGGTTGATTGTCTGCAGTGGGAGTTGTTATCAACTACCGTAATTGTTTGTATATGTGTGATGGCTGCTGGTCTCCTATTGCTGCTCCTATGTTTTCTATAAATTTCCTAGCTCAGAGAGCTGGGGGCATTCTGATGGACAACCTTAGTTGTGCCTTCAATGTCTCATACATGACGGTGGTCTGTGGCTTGGCTAGCCACTTTGCGATCTGCTTGAAAATGTTGTCCAGCAGAAACTTGACAATGACATCGACTTTCCAGGATGACATGATTTTCTTGGATCTGTAGATGATCTCCACCCTAAAGAACCATGACTTTGGGTTGTGCGTTGTGAAAGAGGGTAGGTTTCTGGGTACTTACTAAATTGTGTTCACAAATTTTTGACAAACAGAAAAGTAGTATCTGACATCAAAGCAAGAAAAGCAACTTTAGTCAAGTGTTTTTTTACACCTGTAAAAGTTAATATTCTTTGTTCGATAGCTAGAGGAGTTTTACATTTACAAATGGTTTTGGTTTTACAAATGAAATAGCTTTTGAGAGTACATGAAAACAGTAGCTTTGGCAGATCATCTTGGGCTTGTGTTTTCTGGTGGAAGTTGGAGTTGGTGATCTTATTTTGGCAGGCAGGTGCCCAGAGGGCCCAATTGGGCCCCACAGGTAACCTTCCCCACCCTAAAAATCATGCTATTCTGTATGATAGTATAGCCTCTTTGGGGCTGATGTCTTCGTAGTGGTATGTTCCCCTTCTCAAGGTGATGAATTATCATTCTATGAGTATGTTATCTTAAGAAAATTTGGCTTAAACTCAGTGTTCCAGGTAGCCCCCTTCTTTCTACCTTCTTAATGTTTTGGTAAAGAATGTAAAGAATAAGCAACTCTCATCTTCCAAATTATCTGTGGTGGTAATACTAATTGATAAATGTATCTGCAAAATCCACAGCTCATGCAACACCTGCCGTTAATACTTGACAGTGTGAAGTTGTCCCTCCTGCTGAACTTCAAACGAGCATTCTTCTTAATATCCTCAGTTTCTTTATCACTGTGATCATCCTCCTCTTCGTGACACTCTTGTTCCAAATGTTCTTTTAGGAAGTATATAGTAATCTATATCTAGGAAGCATAACTGTAATGGAAGATCTTAAAGATTTCAATTATTTTGTAGACATCTTTATGATACAAGCCCCAGTAGACACAGGAGGAAAATATTCCTCATTTCTTGAGTGCTCTTTGCATGCTAGCTCATCACCCTCTCCACCTCCCTCCTTAAGGGAGTCTGGAGAAAAAGGGGTAGGTACCAAGACTACCTAGAGAACATATGGACTCCCTCATACTCCCCTTATTGGGTGGAGGGATGATCAAACATCTTCGTCGTGCTCTAGCCTAGAGCATTGTCTTGCAAGAGAAATCTCTAATCCCTTTTATCTTCTATACTTGTGTTTTTTTGTTGCGTTCGGGTACATCAGTGCTCGTTGTACTCCCCATGCAGGAAATCCTCTTGGCTCTTCCAGAGAATATCAATGTGTCAGAGGTTCTGGTCCTCGAGTCCTTTTCTTCAACTGAAGGAGGGTCAACACATTACTTCTGTAGTGCCACAATATGGCTGACCTTGTAATTAGTATGTTCATTCAGACTTTCTGCTATGCATGAAAGATGTACTTTGGTTTGTTTCCTTAAGCTATCAAGGGGGAACCAACCTCTTTTTTGCAGCATGTGGACCAAAGTTTTTCACAAGAAACACGTTGTAGCCATATGAAGTTTAGGATTTTTCCTAAGAATGATATTTTAGCCCTAAGATTCTTAAGTTAGCATTAGAAATTGTATGGGCAATAATCCATTATATAAAAATCCAGACCCTTAAGTTATGATGCTATGAAAAAGGTTTTCGTACATTATGAAAGTTGATTGTTCCCACGCCAATGATGAAGAAGGCACTTAGGAAAGTGTGGCCATAATCTTGCAGTATTCTTGAAACAGCAATGGTCAGATGTATAAAATATTTGCAATTTTTTTATATAAACAATTGTTTACACAAAAGTCAAGAGCTTATACACTTGCTGGTCCAAAGCTTGGATAAGAGGTACATGTGCAGGGTCAACCACCCTTAGTTGTGAAGTGTAAATACTGTGTTCATAAGCAAAGCCACCTAGAGGTATCAAGTCTGTTTTAAAGGACTTGAGACATTTTGTCTAAAGAACAGATTCTCCTGGGATATTTTCTTATTCTATGATTTGTAGGGCTAGTGAGAATGATATCTTACCCAGGAAGTTTCGTGTGAACTTTTTAAAATTGGTTATGACCTACAGTTTTTAATGTGACCATCTGATAACCAAGGCTAACCTGGCAATTCATATACCCTTACCAGTAACAGAGATTAGTCAAGAAATCCCAATACTCTTTTATTCTATCAGAAGAGGAAGATTTTGACAGAGACTAGTTTGCAAAGTAATTTAAGTTTGGCTCCTGATCCTCATTCAGGTCCAGAGCCCTGCTGCTGTATCATCCTTATACCTGACTCAACAGGAGGGCACAGGAGTCAATGCACCCCTTCCTTGTGATCACGGCTAGAATCACACCGTTTTTGGTTATGTTCAACTTCCGTTCTTTTGACAAAGGTGACCTCATATCTAAGAAGCGAGTCTCATGTGTAAAAGGCAATGGTTTGTATTTCCACAGGAAAAAATATTGAATTTGTTTATAAAATGACAAGTTTTCCTTCTTTAAAATTAAACTGTAGGTAGATGCTGTGTCACTATATACTATAACCATTAAATTTTTCTTTCTAGGTAGAAGATGTAAGCCTCTCCAACAAATATACTGAAGAAGAAAATAAACTGGTTTCTGAGGATTCGAAAAGAGAAGCTAAAGTGAAAAGGTCTGATTCCCTTACTAAGTCAGAAAAAACAGAGAATAATATGAAAGAGAAGACAGAAAAGAGAGCAAGGGAACTTAAACGCACTGACACACAAGAAAGTCTCAACGAGAAAAGGCCCAAAGAAATGAAAAGATCAGATATCCAAGAAGCTATGGGAAGGTCAAGGAAATCAGAAACCAAAGAAAATTCCACTGGACCAACAAAACGCAGTTCAGAAGTAAGAAATAGAAAACATAATGTAAAGGAGTTAAAGGAAAAATTTGAGCAAAATACTGGTCCTCAGTCTAATTCAAGTCCAATGAAACCTTCAAATAATAATATGAACAACAATAAGGTAAGTAAATCAGGAATGCGACGAACAGGTTATAGAGGCCCTATTAAAAGAAGGCATACTGTTGGTGGAACTAAAGATCTTGCCAAATGGGCATGGTTGCAGAGTGGTGAAGCAACACGAAATAATCCTAGGTCTGCTCGCCTTTCTGCCTGGGAACGATTGCAACCACTAGTGGCAGATGAACGACTGAACACAGACAGGTCTTTAGAGGCATGGCTAGCTCATGAGCGCATAAGAACTTCTTCACCAGACCTCTCTAGACCACAGCAACTAGTGCTTCCTTGTGATGTGGATGATAAAGAAAATTTACACAGACGCCTCAGTGTTCAGGAAGCAACATTGAATCCTCTTTACCCAGTTTTAGAAAGCCATGTATAAAAGATTCTACTAAAACAATTTGTTATTCCTGTGTTCCTTACTACAAATCATACTAGATGTTAGCAATTAATTTGATTTACAGGCTCAATCTAGAAAATGAACAGGACACTTGGGTGTGACACGATGCTTGGATATAGACTATAATAAAGTGTTGGGAGTCTTAGGAAGGGTAATGAACAGTGCTGTGATTTTTATCTTTTTATAAGATTTAGTTGGTAGTTGTTTGTACATATGTAAATAATCTCATGATTTTGACTTGCACAGGTTAAAAATCCTCATGTGTAAATAAAAGTCCTAGATAACAATAGCTCACTGCATTTCACCTGTATAATATTCAGATATGAATATAGGGGATAGCTATTAGCTTTGTAAATATCATGCTTCTTGCAAAGCAAGAATACATGTTGCATGAATATAAAAGCTAAATTTTGAAATCATTCATTGTATAATTATTCATTTGATATACCATATATATTATATATATATATATAATGAAATTTGACAAGTGATATTTAATTTAGAAACTTTACTAAAAATAATAGTCTTGAATGTAACGTCTCATTAAATAGTCATAGTAGATATATATTGTTATAAAGGATAAAATTTATATTGAAGTCAGATATATGTATACTAAATGATATTGGTTCCATGTTGAAGCCTTAATATCTTAAATTTTGCTAAATAAACAGTGATCAATGGTGACTTATATTTATAACCTGAAATAACCAAAATCTGTAACATTAATTTGGCATTACCATTATGTAATCTGATGTATGAGAAATTGAATAATCCTCTTAAAGCTATCCAAGCTTTGAGATGGTTAAAAACAAGACAATGAGATACATGTGCAGATCATTGTCAGAAGTACATATACTGTACCAGTTGTACATGCCCAGTTACCATGCGCTTAAATTTTTTTTTTTTTTTTTTTTTTTTTTTTTTTTTTTTTTAGTAATGTTTTTCAATGCATAAGTGCGGATAACATTTTAAGCCGACCACTTGAATACTTTTTAGTAATAAAAAAAGTGGTCTGTCTGCACAGATACACATACCCGATCAAACTGGCCACCAAAGGACGATCAAAGCTTAATCCAACACAAGGATTAGTCACAAAGGTGCTTTAACTACTACTGTCTTTGTTCATATTCGGAACAAAGCTGCGGTCTTAACAATAGGATATTTTCCAAGCGCCAGCTAGTAATTGGTTAAAGCAATCAGAGATTGTAAAGCAAGGAATCTGTGAGATCTGGCAATGCCTGTGCTTACGAGATGAAAACTGGTCTTAGATCACGCATTCAACCTTGTGACGCACCAGTCTTTTCCTAACTGCCTTGGGGAGTTGATACTTATGCTCTGCTCTTTTTCCAAGCCAGTTTTTTCTGCCCATGTTCTGTTTTCAGTGTGTTTGGTGTGTGTGTGTTTGTTGGTTGGTATGGCTTCCCCCAAGTCTTCACGGCCTTGTCAACGCATGTACCGGGCATTCAGGGGTTCTCATGCTCTAGGTTTTTGGCGTTGTCAGCTACAGATCCGCAGAGCTAACTTTTGCACGGTGACGAATCCCTGCCTGGAATGTCGTGCCTGGCCTAAGTCACAGTGGTGGTTGTTTTTTAGGAAGAGGGAACATCGCAGAGTTTTGACTCTTTCCTCTTGGGAGGGGTTTTCTTCACCTTGTCTGGACCATTCGGCTGCTCCTTCTCCCTAAATCACTCTTCCTGATGCTAATTCAGGTGTTCCTGTGTCTCCTTCCTTTTCTTCCACTGATTCGTTGATGGAAGTATCGGGAGTGCCTCAGGGTGATATGTGTAATGGATGCCCCTCTACCTCGAGTTCCAATTTTCTTCCCGGGAGGGAGGAGGCTGCCTCATCTAATTCCTTTATTTCAGATTCGGAGTCATCCAAAATGGCGGCAGGCTGGGTGTTGCTTGGGCTATAGGGTTCACCCTTCTTGGAGGGTTTGTTGCTGCATTTCTTGGAGGCTCGCTCCCCCCCAAGCCCCCACTGCTCTTCCGCCTCCCCCTGGACATCTCTACATTGGCTCTTGCGGGCAATCATCTTGTGGAACATCGCTTATGGTCCCTGGGTATCACCTTATTCCTCCGCCTGTGAGACCATTGAGTAGCTCTGGTCATAGGGAGGTCATGACATCACTCCCAGCACCTTCTCAAACTGTGACAGACATTGGAGGATGAAGGACTTTGTGATTCTGTCTTCTGCGAGCAGAGAGTGCATCACCTTCTGCCTCTCATGGCCGTGTCCCCCCTACGCACGTCCGTGGTTATGCAGGTGAGAGGAGCGCTTCGCCAGCTGCCCCACACGGTCGTACTTCCCCATCGCATGTTAGCATTCGTGGGATTGACAGTGGAATCTGCGGAGAGGAGTCATTCTCGTCTTCGTTACATGGTCAGATCTCCCCTATGTATGCTGGTAATGCGTCTATATCTTCTCTTCAAGGCTGTGTGTCTCTGCATGTGACAGTATGAGAGTTAAGTCATCCATCATCTGCTGTACACGGACGTGTTTCAGGCTTGCACGTGTGTGCTAATGATTTTGGAGGTGCTCCTTCTTCATCTGCCTCAGTTCTGGTGCCGATTAAAAGAGCAAAAGTTGCAGAAACGGAAGTGATCCAAGCTGTGTGTAAAGATTCGTCACTCGACAAAACTGTGGTGGACGGCCGAGAGTGTAAGGATTCCTTGGCCCACGGACGGGTTCCTCGTTCACCTGAAAGAAGTCTTGATCATGAGAATCGGTCACCTTCAAGAAGCTCTCTTTGGTTACGTTCTTGGTCTCAGTACCGTGCTTAGTTGATGTCTCATGGACGTGTACTCATCTCATCACGCGGCCATGTACGCTGTTCTTCCCATGAACACGTACTTGTTTCGCTTGACATGTACTTGATCTTTTCACAGACGGTGTACATGGTTTTTCACACGAGTCTGTACACAGTTTGAGCCGAGACCATTCTCTAGTATCATTGCCGGTTAACGCTCAAGAGCCTTTGATAGATGGATCTGCTAATGTTACAGGCGTCTCCCCTACTGTTAATGTCCAGAAAGCTAGATTCTCTAGTGAAACTTCATCAGTGCTGCTACAAAAGGAGGACGTTACTGCCAAACCTTCTTCTTCATGTTGTCGGTCACTGTTGCCGGAGCAAGAGGAGGGAGACAAGAGTTATTGTCTGCCTTTGCGGAGGTTGTTGATCTCATATGTGGGTTCAACAATCATGAATGTGGAATGCAAGCTCAGTCTTCAATCACACCTACATCTTACATGCTTAGAAGCCTTGCTGGGTGCCAGTCAGGATCCTAAGACTTCTTTTGAACTCCCCATCGGGCCACGCTCAGCCCATCTTACAACATGTGAACGCTTTGGTGTCAGAGGGTCCTTCCTTGTCATCACAGGAAGCCTTAGCTATGGAGAGTATGGTGGCTTCCATCTTCCAGACAGTCTCATGGCTTGACTTAATGGCCAAGATTGCTTCAGATAGGTCTGTAAAAGGGTTAGTGAGTTCGTCTTCTCTCACTAGACTATTGTAGTCCAGTGGTTAAGGATTTTCTTATCTGGGCCATCTTAGTTCAAACTTATGGGCCAACTTTCTACTAGCCAGGAGAGACGTAGCTTTGTCAAAGGTGGCAAGCTCAGGAATGAGGATCTTCTGGATTCGGAGTTCCTGTTTCCGAGAACTGAGTTTAAAAAAGCGACTGACCGGTGACGGGCGGATACCAAGGACAGGTTGGTCCATCAGGCAGTTTCCAAGTCAGAGGCACATTTACATCGCCCGCCTCCTCCTCCTCCTCAGAGACAGGTATGAAGATCACCTGTTAAGCCATCTAAGGGTTTGCTTTGGCTAGGGTCCCTCAGTCCTCCTCTCAGGCTAAGTCTAGCAAGCAGCGTCCCTTTCAATCCCGTCCCTACAAGCCTGGGAGGGGCTCTAGAGGAAGGGGCAGAAGGGGTCGCCAATAGAGTGGGCGCCTCTCCCTCCTGCCACGTGTAGAGGGATGCCTGGCAGGCCATTGGGCCAAGTGGTGAGATTATGGAGTGAAGAAGTGGGTAGTAGATGTTCTATGGGTGGGATATCTACTGCCATTCGACTTCTCTCCCCGTCTCTCGGACAGGCCATTTCTCAGTCAGACTTATTCTTACCACTCTCCGAAGTGTTGAAAATGCTGGACAAAGGTGTGATAGAGGAAGGAATGTGTCCTTCTCCAGGGTTTTACAGTCGCATTTTCCTGGTACCAAAAGTGACGGGAGGTCAGTAATCAACCTTTCCACCTTGAATAATTTTGTCTGGAAGACAAGGTTCAAGATGGAGATGCTGTAGACATCGTTGGCAGCAGTGAGGGATGACTTTTTGCTGTCAATAGATTTAAAGGATGCTTACTTTCAGATGCCTGTCCATCCTTCATCCAGAAAGTTTCTCTGCTTCCCTCTCGGAGAGATGTTCCAATTCAAGGTCCTGTGCTTCATGTTGACCATGTCCTCTCAGGTGTTCACAAGGGTCCTCTCCCTAGTCTTGACATGGGCTCATGCTCAAGGGATTTGCCTGTTGAGATACCTTGATGACTGGCTTGTCTTAGCAAGTTCCAGGAAAAAGCTGCTGTTGGGTGCTAGGCATTGTAGTAAACCTAGAGAAGTTGAATCGCGATCCCAGCCAGAATGTTCTTTATCTTGGTATGGTTTAGGATACAGCAGCGTTGACAGTTTCTCCATCGGACCAGAGGTTGGAGAAGTTGTGGGTAGTGGCACACAAGTTCCTATAAAGTTCCTATACAGCCAGGACAGCCAACTCACCAGTGGCAGGTTATTCTGAGGATTTTGTCTTCTCTCGAGAAGTTGGTCTCTCATGGTTATTTACATCTTCGGTCTCTGCAATGGAGATCTAAAGACTTTTGGTCCCCGCCAGGAGATTCCTCTCTTCAGAACGTTCCTCTGTTGGGGTGCACATCTAGGGGACCTCATTACATCAGGTGTTTGGAGTATGGAAGACAAGCTGTTACACATCAATGTTTTGGAGTTGAAGGCAGCTTTTCTGGGTCTGAAGGATTTTCGGGAGAAGGTAGAGGGTCACACTGTAGTACTGATGTCTGACAACATGGTGGTCACTTATGTGAACAAACAGGGGGTCTGGTGTCTCACCAGCTCCAATCATTGATTGCCGAGTTACACCAGTGGGCAATAAACAATGGTGGAGCTCTCTGCCAGATACATGCCAGGCAATAAGAGTGTGGTCACTGACAAGCTGGGTCATCGGGACCAGATCCTGGGCACAGAGTGGTCTTTGTATCAAGTTGTGGCAGACAGGCATTTTCAGGTATGGGGGAGGCCTATGTTGGACCTCTTTGCAACTCGCTTCAACAGAAAGCTAGAAGTTTACTGTTTGGTGGTTTCAGATCCTCTAGCTCTGGCGGAGGATGCTTTCCAACACCCTTGGGACAACCTAAAAGTGTATGCCTTCCTGCTGTTTTGCCTGATCCATCAAGTGCTGAACAGGGTGATGAGTTCTCAAAATCTAAGGATGACACTGGTAGCTCCTCTGTGGCTGCAGGCAGAATGGTTTCCGGACCTGCTGTCTTTTCTGTCAGAGGCTCCAAGAGATTCCCCCGTGGTGGCAACTTCTCCGCCAGCCTTACGTTGAAAGGTTTCACCAGTCAGTAGAATCCCTGTCTCTTCATGGATGGAGATTATCAAGTATCTCCTCTGAGCAAGAGGTTTTTCTCAGGAAACAGCAAGATGTATGTCCAGTCATCTCAGGAAGTCCTCATCAACAGTTTACTAGGGAAAATGGGCAATCTACTACTAACTAGTGTCACTGACGGGGTTTCTCTCCACTCAAACCTCTGTTCAACGTATAGCAGATTTTTTGGTCTTCCTCAGGGATGAAAAAGGCCTCTCAGTTTCTGCTATCAGGGGCTACAGAGCGGCGTTGAGCTTGGTATTGCGTCCAAGAGGTGTAGATATCTCTTCATCCTGGGAGATCTTGTTATTCAATGGTTTTGAACAGAGCTGTTCTCCAAGGGAACTTAAGCTCTGACATGGGATGTTTCACTTGTCCTTAGAAGTTTCACTAGAGCTGCTTTCTAGCCTTTGTGTCACTCATCGGACAGAAACTTGATCCTCAAGACAGTTTTCCTTTTGGCATTGGCTTCTTCAAAGAGAGGGGGGGGGAGCTTCATGGCCTAAGTTATGATATGAAACATACCAGGGGTTGGGGGTCTGTGAGCTTCGAATTTGTCCCAGAATTTGTGGCTAAGACCCAGAATCCCTTCGGAGCGCCTCAGTGGGATGGTTGGTATGGTGTTGGCGTGCCACCTCGGTGGTCGCGAGTTTGATTCTCAGGCAAACCATTGAGGGGTAAGAGATGTTTATTTCTGGCGATAGAAGTTCACTCTCGACGTGGTTCGAAAGTCATGTAAAGCCATTGGTCCCGTTGCTGAATAACCACTGGTTCCATGCAATGTAAAAACACCATACAAACAAAACAGAATCCTCGGTACATGACAGATTTGCCTCCTTTTTTTTTTTTTTTTTTTTTTTTTTTTTTTTTTTTTTTTCATTCCATCTTTGAATGACTTTGTGGACAAAGACCCACAAGAGCTCTAGTTGTGTCCTGTCAGAGCCCTACGTTGCTATCTTAAAAGGACTCGACATCTCAAACCTGAGTGTGGTAGGCTGTTTGTTTCAAAGAACACTTTCTGGATACATGAGGCGATCAAGCAGGCTTATTCGTCTCTTGATAGTTCTGTCACTGAGTCTCTGCAGGCTAGAGTGCATGACATTAGAGGTGTAAGTTCGTCTCTGGCATTTAAAAAAAATTTTGCTATTCATAGAATTTTGAATGCTGGTATTTGGTTGCGCCAATCCACGTTCACCTCATTTAATAAAGAGATGTTGCCCACAAGTCTATGGACGCATTTTCCTTGGGCTACCCATCAAGTTGTGTAACTCATCCATTGCCCTTTATCGGGCAATTTAATTTTGTATCTTACCTAAGGTGATTGTGTGGAAGAAAGAATGAGTTGGCTGGTGTTTTTCTTTCTCTTTGTTCCTTTCTTCTTCCTATGGAAGGTTGAGGAATAGACTCGTCATATGCTTTATTTATTTTTGAAATAATCAAACCCTCTATTCAGTAGCAAATACTCTGCTCTCTAGCAAGGGGACGTTAGGAGTAATAACAGGCCCCGGTGATTATATGGTTTGTTATTGAACAGTCAGAATTTTCTTTAGTTCCCTAGATGCATTAACCTGCTCATATATCATTGTATTGCAACCCAGATAGCTGAGTTGCTAGATATCAGTTTATCTATCTTCTCATGGGCATTGGCCCACCTCCTTTAGAACTTTTTTTTTTTTTTTTTTTGGGATGTGGTCAAGTGGGTTAACTCCCAGCCAGTTTAGGATGTCTGTACCTCCCTCCAAGTATGTCTATCCTATTGTTAAGACCAAAGGTTTGTTCCGCAAATGAACAAATGACAAATTTTAAAATCAATTTGTATTTTTCATAGCCAACAAACCTGAGTTCTTAACGTGTACTGCCCACCGCTAGCCGCCCCTCTCTACATTTTCTTATCTCCTGGATTGGGAAAGGACTGGTGCATCACGAGGTTGAATACACGATTTCTGACCAGCTTTCACCTCGTACGCGCAGGCGTTACCAGGTCTCACAGATTCTTTACTTTACAATCTGATTGTTTTAACTGGTTACCAGCTGGCACTTGGAAAATATTCTATTGTTAAGACCTCAGGTTTGTTAGCTATGAAAAATACAAATGATTAAAAAATTTGTCATTTTTCACCGTTTGTTCTTTTTCTTGTCAACAGTTTCCGAAGTTCACGGGCAAATTTGCTTGATCTTGCTGAATAAAGAGCCCAGTTCCACGATGTTCCAGCCATAAACAGCCACCAAGCAAAGAAATGGCCAATTGGATTTGTGTTACCTAAGTCCAAAATCACATCCACAACCAGCGGTATGACTGAAACTCCAAAGAGAGCAACCATTAGAAGGAAAGTCTGAGTGGCTTTCCAGTTCTTGTCTGTACGGATCTTTGAATGAATAGTCAACTTCTGCATTGTTTTATGGTTCCTGTAAGAAAATTTAACCAATGCAATAGTGGTAACAATTAAAATAATCAATGCAGCTACACCTAAGACGACCACCTGGACATAGAATATAACAAGTGACACTGAAGGTGCCGATGATCCCATGCTAGTCGTTAACTTTGTGATAGGGTCAAAGTAGCCAGTGAATGACCATCCATCCTGTCGCCTGTTGACAAGCACAGAGAGTACAATGCCTATGAACCATGTTAGAGATATACCACCCAAGATCTGACGACGACTTAGAGGTGAACAAATTATGCCCCGATATGTTTCAATACTCATCATGGCAAGGGTTAACAGAGACACATTTGCAGAAATGTTGAACATTATGCATGACAGCACAGAATATCCATACCTCTCAAACCTTATTTGTTGAAAACCCACAGGCTGTACCAAACTCATTTGCCTAAAACCTGCATAGATCGAATTTGGGTCAAAATGTTGCAGACTGACCTTCCCAAATATGAGGGAAATCTGATCAAATATAGACCAGGCTGCAGGGAAAATACCAAATAATAGATCTGCAAAAGCAAGTGATGTCCTTAATAGGAAAGTTTCATCTTGAATTAGATCTGTTCTAAAAATCACAGTTAGAACTAAAAAGTTGCCAGTAATTGTTACCAAAGTAATAATAATACTAATGGCTAGAAGGATAATTTCCTTGACTTTACAAGATGGAGGCAAGTAGTCCCAATCTATAGCAACAGGTGGCCTAGTTAAGTATGTAATAATCATATTGAAGTAGCATGAAGTCCAGAATTTATTGCATGTTGTCATGTTCTGCCTCAGGTAAAATTGTAGCATATCAATGGTTTTGATAGGAAGTGAAAGGAAGCAAGAGCTTTCTGTGAAATCCTTTTTAATAGGCCCAATTATTGATATATGATCGCTCTGATAAAAAAAGAAATTTCTTTGAATCAAGTCATTAAGGCATTGGCTATTGTTAGTGAGTATTGCTTTAATCACAATTTGTGTAAAGACTTTAACTGAATTCAGAGTGCCTGCTTCATTCTGAGAATAGAACTGTGTTAACTCTGGATAGACAGGAGCTCTTTGTAAAGTATGAAGGAGTATTTCTTTTGAGCTGTGTACATCAGAAGATGTGGCAATTACTGTCTTATGCCGCTTTATTAGACCCTTTAAGCCAGCAACTGACAGAATAACATTACTTTTATTTTCAACGGTCAGTGGAAAAACATCAATGTGATACAACCGACTTGGTACCTGTAGAAATATGGATACATTGTTTTTAGAATAATAGATACAGGCACCCAATCCTAGGTAATGCTCAATGTATTTTGGGTCATTAATGTGAACACACCAGCCTTTTGAAATTAAAGTGCTCCAGGGTTTGATGATTACATCTCTTTTCCACATCCATGAAGGACTTGCAGTCTTCAGCATTTGCAGAACCTTTTCCGATTCTAGAGTAGAACCGCTGGTGGTGTAAGTAACTTGATGAGATGGTGCTTGGACTATGACAACAATGGTGCTGTTCTGACACAAGTAATCTACTGTAAATCCTGTATCTTGGAACTGCGTTAAAAGCAAAAGAACAATCTTATCCTTATCACTGACAGTAACTGAACACTTGTGTATAATAAAGAGATACCCCTTAGTATGCCAAGAATTGGGAAATATGCTACTACCATTAGAACATACAGTAAAATAGCTGGAGGTGATGCAGTGAAAGTCAGTCTTTTGTAGATCTGACAGGAATGTTATAAAAGCAGGGTGTCTATTATCTTCAAATTTGAAGATAAAAATGACGTTATTTAGCATTACATGAATACCATAAGGTAATGAATTTAGAAACAATTCCTTTGAAGTTATAGAAAGTTTTGCATCCATAGAAGCTAGCCATTCGAAAAATCTTCTCAAGTGTTCAGGAAATTCACCTTGCCTGAATAGAACCAAAGATAACTCTTCTTTGACTTTTATTACTGACCACATGTCATTTGCTACCAAGCAATTGGGAAACTTTAATGAAATGTTACTGTTATAACAACTATAATACATAATTCCATTAAAATTATACGCTGATATTCCTAATGGGAATCTGTCACAGCATCTTGTAAGCTCTAATTTTGATCTTGAATAAAGAGACCCAAGAAGACCAATTGATTTACTATCAAAATCCTCCCCTGTGATTATGAATAATATTTTGTTTTCAGTCTCATTTACAGAGAATGAAAATATTTGTATTATTTCACTTGAATAGTAATCTGTTGGTGAAGCATATTTGTAGCAAGCAGCTGCATCAACAGTTTTGTTATGGTTAACAAGGTGTACAATAATCTCATTCTTAATGCGGCGCTCAACAGCAGCTGTACATAGCAACTCGGAACAGGCGAATGATGCAGTTGGGCTCTTTAACCATATATTTGCATAGGCTTCCGCTCGTAATTGTCCCTCACCTCCCTCTCCATTACCATTTGGGCAAGACCAGCTCATGGTAAGGTACAAGAAATAATCTCTCATTTCATTCCTTGAAGGGTAGTAAATGTCAGCTACATCTTTAATGTCAGTGCCACTAGCCTGCTCCTGACACTGCAAAACTTTACTTGCCAGTGATGTGCACCAAGTTTTGGAGCAGTTTTTTACATAGGACAACCAAAAAGTTTCCTTCTCATCACCAGGCTGATTGATATGGGTAATCTCCACTTCATCGTCACATACATAGTCAATGCACGATTCTGGCAGCTCAGGAAATGTGATATTCCTTTTTAAAAGATACTCAAACAAACTAGTATACCTATTGGTATGATATTCCCAACGCCTGCTTTTATCTCTTAAACATTTGAAGAATCGGTAACCTTCTCCTCTCTGGAAAAGCAAATAGAAAGATAAAAACATATCATGCCATGTGTCTCTACTCAAGGGTGGGCACCATGAAGCCCGATAAGGTATGATCAAATGAGTTCCAGATTCGTGAACTCTAAATACAACTGTTGTTGGACAAGGAAATTCCAAAGGATACTTTTCAAAAGAATAAACACTAACACTCCCTGGCTTGAATGAATTGTCATCATTATATTTCTTGTGTAAGTCAGTAATACAAGAAGACAAATTCTCTCCATTCAGAACTGAGGGCTGAATAAGAACAGCAGGGATTCCTCCATAATATAGTAGGTCTGCACCAGCTTGACAAAGGTAGATTCTACAAGAGAAAGGCAAGAATGGAAAGTTAGCTTGAATATTTTCAATATAAGAAAATCCTTTTGACTGTACACATGATGGCTTCAAAATGATAAATGAAAAATTTTTATCAATATTAGCTTTTATACTGAGACCTGAATCCATCCCATCTGCAGGCCATAAGCTGTCGTAGCATGCTTGAGTGCTTTTTTCAAACCAGTATGTTTTTCTCTGTTTCACATGACTGGAATAAATCATAGGATAATCCTCAGAACACAAAATGTCCCAACAGCGATGCAGTAAGTTTTCAGAACCTTCTTCCTTGGCATTCTTGTACAAGTTACGACCTAAAGATGTTCTGCACTGTATCTGTGGTGAAAAAGTCTGAGTTTTTAGTTCAATATCACTAGACCCATCATACAAGGGAGGTGATGAGCGGAGGGTTGTGGCAGTTAAAGCAACTGAGGATGTACTTATTGTGAATGACTTAACTGCAAAGGGCTTGAGCAGAGAAGATGAAGTTTCTGGCTGGGTAAATATATCAACAGATACTAAATTATATGAATAATTTGTATTTGAACTGACTGAAGTTGGTAATGATCTAAAGCTTACTGTTGGGCTCATCGTACTTTCCGATGATAAATATACAACAGTATGAACAGTTGGTTTTTCATCACCATAAGTATATAAGAGTGATGAAGGATATTGGCTATGGAATGACGAATCTAGCAAGGTTTCATAGAAACGAGAAGTTGACAAGATTGGGTCATATTCATGGTAAATCAACGAAGAGTCAAGTAACATTACTGTTCGGCTCTCTTGGGTTAGAGATGAGAGAACAGGAGTTGCCAGCAAAGAAGGTTGAATTCCAAGATTCTGACCAGTTACAGATGATAAGGATAATATATTTGTCTGAGTACTTTGGAAAGAAAGAAAATTTTGTGGATCGTTTGTATTTTCTAGAACACTGGATGAAATGCACTGAAACTGATGGCTGCTCTCTAGTCCATTTTCAAAATTACATGCCTTAAAGCCCCTTTCTAGAGTTACCTCTGTACTTGACAGCAAAAGTGTCTCATTGCAGCAAATATTTGTTGAGACAGACGTCTGCAAAAGTGCATCCCAGTGTGATGAAAATGCTGTGGATATGACAGATTTGGAGCTGCAGCAATTGGTGCTAGGAGGGAAGGTAAAATCATCCTTTTCTTTTGTAACCGATGGGAGAGATGATGCAATGGAAACCATCCGTGATGTCATTTGAGACAACAAAAACAATGATGTTAATGGTGTCCACGTGTCTTGGGTGAACTCCCTATGCAAAACAAGAAAAAGAGGAAATTTGTGACAGAATGATTCAACTGAATTGGCAACTGCCAAAGTCTATCTTCCGAGCAAGAATGACAATATTAGTTAGGACTAAGATTATATTACAAACATGCTGTACACTTATTCATCCTGCCATTACATTATCCCTTAATTCATGATTAATATCAGAAGATACAACAGTTCATTACCTGCTCTTAGATGTGACCTCCTTGCTATCTGGCAACTTAAATTTGTTTGAGCTCCAAGCAATTCTTGATTTTGGGTCTGTGTAAAAGGAAATTGAAGGGTATCCTTTCATTGTTTCTGTTTTATGTTTAGCCTCCTGTTCGGGGCCAGACGAACCTGGAAAGGGCATTTATAAATTTGAATTAGATCCACAAAGCCTTTTGCTGTTGTGCACTGTTCTCGCATTGCTAAAATTATCTGTATTAAAAGTGTCGACTCTCATCTTCCCACAATAAGACCATAGAGAGCAACAAGGATATCAAACTGTATTAGAGGGGGTGGCATGTAAAAATAACCGAAACAACAGATAATAGTGTCTAATCCACAGTTTTCAAGGTTGCCGAGATGAATAGTGACACTCCTGAGGCCCCTAGAAGTCCAAGTTCAGCCCTGATAGGGAGGGGGTTGGAAACGGGTGGGAATGGGGTGACGTAAAAATAACCTAAAATGACAGAGATAGGTATTTAATCCTTAGTTTTCAAGGTCACTGAGATGAATAATGACACTTCTGATGCCATTTAAGTTCAAATTCAGCCCCGATAGGAAAGGGGATTGAGAAGGGGATGGGAAAGGAGTGATGTATAAATAACCGAAAATGACATATTAGTGTTAAATCCATAGTTTTCGAGGCCACTGAGATAAATAGCTTTGCTCCTGATGCCCGTTAACTCTTCGTTCAGCCCCAATAGGAAGGGGTGGGGGGGGTTTGAGAATGGGTGGGAAGGGAGTGACATATAAAAATGATCAAAAGCTACAGCTTTTGAGGTCGCTGAGATTACTAGTGACACTCCTGATGAGCTTTAATTACAAGTTCAGTCCCAATAGGAAGGGCAGGGTGGGAAGGGGAAAAAAATAAAATGTACAAAATTATGTGTTAGTCTAATCCAGGGATGTCCAACCTGTGGCCCACGGGCCGCATTGCGGCCCACTCAGTGTTTGGAAGCGGCCCACTATCGACTCTTATTAAAAAAAAAAAGTTTTTAGCAAATTTATCATGTAGTGAGCTAGAGAGTCTTCATGTAATTTAATTAAAATACTTTATATTTAATAAATAAAATAATAAACAAAAACAATTTAAAAAACAATATGATTAAGAAGAAATTTACAACTGAGCATGCATACTAAGTTTATAACATTGTCAGTTGCTTGGTTCTGTGACTGACAGACATTTAGCAAAAATTCTTAGAATTAAGAATACATCCTTCGAGGCAAATATTGAAAACATTTTGGCTGGAAGACAAAGTCAAAAGTCTCATTGAATTAATATTGGTTAATTAAATTTAATGGGTTATTTTATATGTATAGCTACATATAAACATTACAATATTTACAATGTTGTAATAAAGTGTATTCACATGGTTTTGATAAAATGTCATTTTTCATTAAACTCTGGAAGACAGTCAAAAGTCTCATTGAATTAATATTGGTTAACTAAATTTAATGGGTTTTTTTTCTTTGTATAGCTACATATAAACATTACAATATTAATAATGTTGTAATAAAGTGTATTCACATGGTTTTGTTTTATATTGTCATTTTTCATTAAAATGTATTCAGATATTCTGGGGTTTTGCGGCCCAGTTAAATATTTAAGTTTGCAATGCGGCCCATTAAATTAAAAGGTTGGACATCCCTGGAGTTTTTGGGATCACTGGGATGAACAGACAATCTCCTGGTGCCCTTCAAGTCCAAGTTCAGCCCCAGTAGGGATATGGTTGAGAAGTGGTGAAATATAAAATGTCAAAAATGTTGGGCATTGTAAATGAAGCAACTGGAGAGAGAGAGAGAGAGAGAGAGAGAGAGAGAGAGAGAGAGAGAGAGAGAGAGAGAGAGAGAGAGAGATTGTCATTCAGTTTTCCCGGGCAGCAAGGTGTTGGTCAGCTAGTATATATATAAATGTATAATGTGTGTATATATATAAATATATTTATATGGAACCAGGATTTGGTAAAGATTGAAAAAGGGCTGGAACAATGGGCTGTACTGAATGTTCAAATCGTTTTGATGTAGAAATCACTAAAATTAATCACGAAGAAAGCATGAACAAATTGAGCAACACATTCAAATACTGTGATATTGGTTTCAAAGAGCTTCACTGACTATATTAGATGTAATGCAATTTACGAGCAGGGAAAAAGTTAACAGTGAAAAGTAACGCCCAGCAAATAGTCAAATATTCAGAATCATTAATAACAGTACTAATTATGCAAATATGAGTCACGGAGTGGAAGAACAGTAAGGCTATTCAACAAGGTTTTAGTTTTTCTGGCACTCATTCAACAGACAACTCACTGAACCGTGACTAGCAGTGACTTCATTATGCACGTGGCCACTGTGAATAACAACAAGAATTGCTGCAGTTACATACTAACCAATTTCTAGACGAACAACAACATTTTTACGACACTGCATCATGCCCCATCTTTCACGATTTTTGTTCATCTCATCTGGAAAACACCGGGAGTAATGGCCATGGACATATTTTTGTAAAGTAATAACATAGCTCATGTAGATCGCCTATACACTAGCTGTCTAGGCTCTACCAACGATCCCTTTAGGTAACTTTAAACCAAAGTAGATTTGGTGGCAATTGACTTAGGATGTCGGGTATGGCTACACTTCAAGGGTCTATGAAGTAGCATATATTTGACCTTATGCCAGTTAACAACTTCCTAATATGAAAAAAATTATCCAACTTATTAGATCCAGGATTAAATTAGACAACCTATGGTGATGCAGAGTTAAGGTCATTTCTTGCATTTTGGCTTTTGCATGGCATACCCGTCCAAATGAATAATCAAACCGCTGTTAATCATTCGTCCATATTTCGCCCTTTACTTGGGACGGAACTACCTAAAATCACTAATCAAATCTGAGTCCCTTAGTAAGGTGCGATTTAGGATTTTGGTTTTGCCTTTGATAAATGAAGACAATCAGATGTGACGGAATTTCAATAATGCGTGCTGGTCTCTGTGCGTAGGTCTTATGGAGGGGAATCAAGATGCCTGAATCAAGGAAGTCAAAGAATCTTCTGTCAGAGGCAATGAAATAAGTCATACACATTGGGGTACAGCCAAAATTACTCACGATAAATATAAAAGAGGAAGTTGCAACATTACGCTATCATTTCATAAATACACCACTATAATAAGAAATGTTTATGGGACTATACAATAGTACGTAGTTAAAATGTACAAAACTGTGTGAACACAACTGGTAATTTAATGGAAACTATAAGTGAACACTGCAACCTACGCAAGATATGACATTAAATGCAAACTCACCTGCTAAAGGAATGAGGAACATTAACCATAAAGATAATACCCACAGCTCACAAACAGGACGAATGATCTGGAAGGAAAAAGATACCCATTTATAAATAAATATATATATATATATATATATATATATATATATATATATATATATATATATATATATATAGCTTGATGATAAATAACAGTGCCAAGACCAGGAAGAACATTCTTTATTAAACGAGCTTTCGAGGTTTAAAACCTCTTCTTCAAGCTGAAAAAATGACAAGGATGAGAAATCACTAAAAAATTACATTAAATTGAACATAAAATGAAACGAACATCACATACAAACTAAAAGTTAAAAATTACGAAAAAACTAAAACAAAACGCAAAACATACAAAAACAGAAATAAAAATAATATGACAGGTAAACAAATTACACTCAAAAATAAAATGGCTAACGACCCACTTTGTGTACCTACTATGAAACTATATGATAGCTAGTTGAATACCGGACGAGTTGTTGTTCAATTCCGGTTTCATTTTCTTAATAAACAGCGACTCTGAAATTAAAAGGTCCAGTCTATTTGAGCAAAAAGACAGTACTCTAAAATCTAGGTGAGTGAAAGGATGGTCCTGTGCTAAACTGTGTTCCCTTATGGCAGAAAAAGGTGGTTTAGAAAGAGGAAACCTAGTTCTAACGGAAAGACCTCTGTGTTCCAAAATTCTGTCTAAGCCAGCGGGAACTAGATCCCACGTATCGCAGACCACACTGCGAACAGGTAAACAAGTAAACGACACTCGAATTAAGGTCCACAGGAAGAGCAGGCTTCTCCCTCAAAAGTGATCCTACAGTAAAAGGGTTAGTAAAAACAAAATCTGAAACTAACTTGAGAAAAACTATGCTTAAGTATTTCTTGTAACTTTTTTCGTACCAAGTAGCTACTATGACCAAGGAAAGGCAATTTAATATACTTCACATCTTTACAAGCAGTACTGTACACCGGTCTGGGACAAAATTTCTCATCTAAAAAATTTTTCAGAACTTTGTAAAAGACAAATACGGGATAAGAATTTTCGGAAAAATAATTCTGGAGGAAGACCCTGTCTTGATGAAATAAATTAAAATCACAACAGACATTGTAAGCTCTATTTATCATAAGTACGTATTGAATTAATTTTAAACAACTTTGGTGAAAAACTAAGATAACTCAATCCCAAGCCAGTAAAAGTACTTTTCCTATAAACGGAAGTCTCAAATTTACCTCTTATTTCTGTGTACCTGAACATCTAAAACATCTAAAAATGACAACATATTATCTTGTGAGACAGAACAGGTTTCCTCTTTCTAAACCACCTTTTTCTGCCATAAGGGAACACAGTTTAGCACAGGACCATCCTTTCACTCACCTAGATTTTAGAGTACTGTCTTTTTGCTCAAATAGACTGGACCTTTTAATTTCAGAGTCGCTGTTTATTAAGAAAATGAAACCGGAATTGAACAACAACTCGTCCGGTAATCAACTAGCTATCATATAGTTTCATATAGGTACACAAAGTGGGTCGTTAGCCATTTTATTTTTGAGTGTAATTTGTTTACCTTTCATATTATTTTTATTTCTGTTTTTGTATGTTTTGCGTTTTGTTTTAGTTTTTTCGTAATTTTTAACTTTTAGTTTGTATGTGATGTTCGTTTCATTTTATGTTCTTACTGAAGCTTTTAACAAGACAATTCATTTTAAAGTAATTTTTTAGTGATTTCTCATCCTTGTCATTTTTTCAGCCTGAAGATGAGGTTTTAAAGCTCGAAAGCTCGTTTAATAAAGAATGTTCTTCCTGGTCTGGCACTGTTATTTATCATCAAGCTAAGATTTCCAAGTAGCCGCCCAATTACTGAGACTATATATATATATATATATATATATATATATATATATATATATATATATATATATATATATATATCTATATATATATATATATATATACAATATATATATATATATATATATATATATATTTTAATATATATAATTATATCATATAGTATATCATATATAATATATATATATATATATATATATATATAATATATATATCATCAAGCTAATATTTTCCAAGTAGCCGCCCAATTACTGATTTACTATAATATATATATAGATATATATATATATATATATATATATATATATATATATATAATATATTTATATATATATATATATATATATATATATAATATATATATATATAATATATATATATATATATATATATATATATATATATATATAGTCTCTGTAATTGGGCGGCTACTTGGAAATCTTAGCTTGATGATAAATAACAGTGCCAAGACCAGGAAGAACATTCTTTATTAAACGAGCTTTCGAGGTTTAAAAACCTCATCTTCAGGCTGAAAAAATGACAAGGATGAGAAATCACTAAAAAAATTACATTAAAATGAATTGTCTTGTTAAAAGCTTTAGTAAGAACATAAAATGAAACGACATCACACACACACACACACACACACACACACACACACACACACACACATATATATATATATATATATATATATATATATATTATATATATATATATATATATATATATATATATATATATATATATATATATATATATATATATATATATATATATATATATATATATATTATATATATATATATATATATATATATATATATATATATAATATATACTAAAAAAATCACAAAAGTATACCCAAGGGAATGCTTGAAAAGAAACGACAGAGTGCCAAGTGTTACATGTAATTAACACGAACGTACTCTTCACTCTGTCGTTTCTTTTCCTGGGGCTTCAGCTGATACACACTTATGTATATGTTCATCATGTGACCCAAGTATATAAATATAAGTTACGAAGGGAGTTTGTGCATCATGAGCATCTCTTTTTAAATGACAGACACAGCAGAGAGCTTTGCCGTGGGTTATATATTAGTTTTTGGATTTTACTTTAAGACACTTTTTCTTCAATACGGCTCACTGAAAATATACTGGTATTATTGCTTTCCTTAAATAACTCCCCGAGAAGTTAGGGTGGTCATCCATCCACGAATGTGCTTAAAAGGTACGTAGTACAGCTGAGTGAGCTTTAAATACTTTAAACGCTGTCATGAAATATGTTCAGGGGATACATTTCCTCGCCATTTACTACTTGGGGTTAGCTCAAAATAACAGGGATAGTTAACAATGGCCTCTCTGGAGCGTGTCATTGTTACTTTTGATGGTTTAGTAAATGTTATCGGAAATTGCGAAGCGTTTACACCCGATTCTGCAGCTCCGAGAAAAGAATTGTGGGCAAAATTTTAAGTAAATTGTTAAACTAAACCAAAGTTGTGGCTGCATTTAAACTATCGTCATACCTTTGCAGTGTTTACAAATTTATTTTCTCTAATTTTCTGTAAATCATATTAATTTTATACTTCACACACACACACACACAAACACACACACACTAGTCTAGTAGTCCAAATAATGTGATGTATATTGTTACAATTATCTGGCATGTTTCTTATGTTCTGCAGGACTAAAGTGATAATTTGGTTGAATGTTCGTAAACTTACAGTTACGAACATCTGGAAAATTTTTAAATAGAATATTACGGATGTGAATACGAATCTCGTGATTACATTCGCCCTTTTACCGTTTCATTTCAAGAGTCAGATGAATGTTGTTCCAGCAAACTCGTAAAAAAGAACAGCATTGCTTCAGTATCAGTTGCTGGCAACACTGGGTTCCGTCTACGTAGTGAATCTTGTCTTGCTCACCAGCATGGCAAAGCTACACGGATTTATGTCAGAGATGAAGACGTCAATGAAGCACAGACTTCCCTTCTATTTACCTCCATCGCCATTCTTTCTTTCCCTACCGGCTGCTTATAACCCCTTTTCCATACAGTCCTCATCTTCCAGCATATACGTATACACTTGTTTCCTTTTCGATGTAAAAAAAAAAAAAAAAAAAAAATCCTTGCTAATTAGTTTACAACAGGGTCCTCGTGTTTAAAAGGCACCGAAATAAAACTTTAATAAAATACAGAACTTCTAACATTAACTCGAAGTCTGTAGACTGTTCCTTAAGGATGACTACAGAACTCCATAAAAAAAAAACAAATAAACGTCACGGAACTTGGGGGCGCTAAAAGGGATACAGGGATGTTTAGACTCTATGAGGATAAGATTAGACGAGTCTGTTGTGTAAGGGGGCCTTAGGAAGGAATGGGAGGAGATCGGAAGATGCAAGGCAAAACGAATCATTCCCAAAGAAGGAAATGGGAGGAGATCTTGTCACGGAAGATGCAAGGCAAAACTAACAATTCCCAAAAATACGACGGGCCACCTACCTCACGGTGACTTGCCCGTTCTCACATTTAAATACTAGAAGAGATTTTTTCTGTTCTACGAAGGCAATCTGACTGGTGCTGTTACTTTTCATTTCTGATAAAGGCAATAATCTCTCTCTCTCTCTCTCTCTCTCTCTCTCTCTCTCTCTCTCTCTCTCTCTCTCTCTCTCTAACTCTCTCTATATATATATATATATATATATATATATATATATATATATATAATATATGTAATAGTGTGGCACAGTGTCGTTATTCCAAAAGACAATAACTTAATAATACTTAAGAAAAAGGCACGAAACGGATAATAAGGAAGAAAGGGAAAGGGAATAATACGATAATGATTTTTCTTAGTGAAGGGATTTTGTTACTCCAAACATTAGGCTTTTAGCCATTAGACATCTGGTTTTCATCTCCCCCAAAAAGCCTCTGTCCGTACCAGCGATTAGTGACCAACAAGAGATTATAGTCGACGAGGGATATCGCCCAGGCACCTTCGAGAAATTGGAAACTACTCTCATTAGCGCCTATGACTAATCGGCGTTCCCTTCGTGAACAGGTCAGAGAGAGCCATCTGGCATACGTTAAAAAGGAATTCTATGACCCGTTGTTAGAAAGAGGGAAGTACCAAATTCTTAAAAGCTCCACCCTCCCAAAGGTAGGCCTCTAGTATCGACGAATCAAAAGCCATGAGTGTTGGTCATAAGACAGCCCAAAGGGGGTATCAACGAATGAACTATGAGGTTACTAAAAGGATACGCCCCTAAGAAGCCAGGACATGAAGAAGGAGGCGTATACAAATTCAAAGCCTACGAATTACTGTAGAAGACCTGACAGGAAGGCGGTCTTGTATAATGTTTGCAGCCACTAAGGCACAAGAAGTCTTTCAGAAAATGCCACACCCAGTCAAAATCCAAAAATCCAAAGGCGGGGCTAAGGAGATTTCAACTGAACAAAAAGGCGAGACAGAGAGAGAGAGCAAGCAGAAAAGGGAGCAGAGAAAAAAGGGGAACAGAGAAGCCAAGAGAGAGAACAACCGGGGAGCCTGAGGGGAGAACTGCAGTGGCATGGCTGTGAAACAGAGAAGGACAGAAGAATCCCCAGAAGAAGAACAGGTGCAAAAGTGTGGTGTGCGAAGCAATCAAAGACAGTGAAAGTGACAATCAATACTCAGTAAAATTCCCTCGTGCCTATATACTCGTAATTGCAACAAGTGCCAATTAAGTTTTATCAGTCCAAGAGCCCAGTAACTCAGAAGGTGGAAAGACATTTGTAAGAACCCCTACGAGGAATAAACTTAATGCAAAGAAACATATCAATTAATTTCTCATCCTAACAGAACCCCTTTACCTAATTCCCCAAAGTACAGCCTCCACGGCACACGTTACCTTAGATCTGTGCAAAGAAAGTAAGTACCGTCACAGTTTTATTGGTGGCAGCGGTGGGATACGATGAGATAAAGATTGATATAGTGACAAGATTAATTGATGTCGAGTGGTAAGGATAGGAAGAGACAAAAGATAAAGACAGCAAGAGAAATGGTGATCAGAGACACGAATGACAGTTAAAGACAGCGGCCGCGAAACAGAATCAAAAGTTTAGTGTCGGCATAAGAGATTTCAATTCATTCAGGCCACTCGAAATAGAAAGTTCTCCCCTAAGACAGTACCAGTGTTTCCCCAAATACAAAGACAGTTACCGAGTCGTAACAATAAAAGCACTCCAAAGTAGCCACCCACACTTTGCGAAGAAAAGCTCCACTCCGAAGAACAAGAACAATCGTTCTACCAGAAGATGAAGATTTTGAACGCATAAAAATATATCAAGAGGAAAGAAAACAATTCCGAAAACGCATCCGTCAACGCAATCCTGCTCTGAGAGGAAAGAAGAGAGAGAGAGAGGTCCCCTTTTTTCGAAGAGAAGAAGAGAGAGAGAGAGAGGGGGAACCAACACATCATTCAACGCGCTGGTAGGCGAACGCAAGCGGTCAGACGTAAACCCGGGTGCCGAAAAGAAGAACGAAAGAAGGTTAAGTCCAAATAAATGTCCCCACACTTACATAACATTAAACTCTATTAAAAGTAAATTACGCGATTAACATTTCAGTTAGACAATTTCTGGTATTTCAAGATTAAAAGATTTTCACTCTGAACTCTTTTTTTGGCAACGAAAACTCTACGATATTTCATTTTACTAATTATAATTAATCAGCTACTAAGACCTTTTCCCAAACATTTGTATTTACTAACCAATAACTTTAAATTTTAATTTTAATTTAGATTGTGTCATTTTATTTTGATTTTTTGTGATTTTGGTTGTTTTGTGATTTCTTATACTTTGAATTTTTTTTTGTTTTAATATTTGCTTTTAATCTTATTCGTTACGTCGAATGAATGTTTACTTGTTTTTTATTTTGTTTGTTTAGGATAACAAGGGTAATTCACGGGAGGTCTCTCGTTAGCGTACACTTTACGGTCAGTTCAGTAACGTTTTACCAGAACTATTAAGAGGGTTTTTGTTGTTGTTTAAGAATCGCTCACCGGTAACGTAAGACTTTGAGAATATTTCAGGGGAAAATTCTTTTATTTTTTTTTGGTGATCGAATACTTAAGTAAAAATAATTTATTGTCATTATCATTTGCTTTTTGGGATATTACTGTCATAACTTTGATACTTTTAATGATACTCAGTACTTAAGAAAATTTCCATTAACGAGTCGATGGTCAAAGAGAGACCGACTCCTTATCAGAACGTAAGATTGCCTGTGCTCACGAGAAGTCAAACAAGGAAATTAACCATGCCGGAAGGTACACAGTCCGCGAATTCGAGCGCAGCAGTAATGGGAATACATAAGGGACATGTGATTAATCACATAGCTAAATTTTGCGGAAGAAAGAACGGTCAGTTAGCTTGTAACTTAGAGAACTGGATAGAGCAAGTGGAGACACGCCTAGATAGCATAACGGGGACAGATAGAGAAAAGCTTATTGAAGCCAAGAGTTATCTTGATTTGGAAGCCGTAGGAGTAAACTTAAAACGATACGTCCACCTCCGAGACTTACCGAGATCTTAAGAATTGGGAAGAATTGAAACGGTATTTTAGGAAGGTTTATTCCACAGTTGGTGAAAGAGATCCAGTTACTAGCTTGGCAAGGATAGTGCGTCAATTTAAGTTAGACGAAAGACGTTATCAAGAGTTTAGCTCTCAGTTGTATAACAATATGAACGAATGGGGTAACTTCATGGAATCCACAGGTTGGATAGAGGTAGAAGGAGGCAAGCAAAAAATGCTAATGAGTCATGTTAAAAAAATATTTAGACTAGCAATAATGATTGGAAGCCTGCCAAATACGGAAGTCATTGCAACGGATGACTCGTAAGTGGGAGACATCCGATGATGTAGCAGAGATTGAAGAGAGGAAACAAAAATCCTAGGTAGAAGACCTGAAGGGAATCCTATATACAGACCTTTAGTCGCTATAGGACAAAAAGAAAGGGGTCCAAATAGATCTAGGACACCATCTAGAAATCAGAATAAGATGCCAGGTAAATCTTCTCAAGGAGGATTTTCGACAGTCACGTGTTATAACTGTCAGAAGAGAGGACATTATGCCAGTGACTGCCGAGGGATAGCCTTCTGTCCTTTCCATAGAGAACAGGACATAGTGCTCGAGAATGCAGGCAATAAATTTGTTTCAGCTCCTAGAGGTAGATCTCAGTCGAGAGGCAGAGGTAGAAACCAAAGTCAATCTCCCCCAGTTAGAGGAAATAGAGATTCCGCTCCAAATAGATATCCCAATCAAACAGCAAGCATAGGGTATCAACCAGTTCAGTCAATGTCAGACGACCCAATGGGAAATTTTCTGCTTACTAGTACAATGGATCTTCCTCTATAACAGAGAGAACGTCAGGAATGTCAAGGCTAAGCCCAGCTACACAGGTTAGCAAAGTTGATGTAGGGAATGAATATAATTATAGACCATTATTTCCAGCCCATGTCGGTCTAGAGAAACCTATTGTTACATTCTTTGATACAGGTAGTCCTAAGAATATAATGTCAGAAAAGGTGTATCGATTGTATTTTTCTCACTTAAGTTTGAAACCAGAAGTAGATTGTAGAATCACAGACGTCCAGGGTAATGATATCCACGTAATTGGACAATTAGATTTTCCATTTAAGCTAGGAAGAATTTCTCTAAGAGAAAATGTTCTGGTAGCCAGAGATATACAATTAGCTTTTGCTCATTTGCTGATAGGTTATCCAACTATGGCTAGACAAGGGATAAGCATTGATGCTCCTAGAGAACAACTAGTGATTAACAACGGTCGTGAGATTTCTAGAATACCATTATGCAAGTCAATTAAAAGAACCCAGACTCAAGAGAATCCCACGATGAAAGGTATCTTAAAGAAGGATAAGACAGAGGGAAGATATCCAGAATGCATCACGAGTTCACAACAGATCATTAACCTCTTAGAATCAAATCAATGCACTTATTTAAAGTTAGAAAGGGAATTAAGACTTAAACCAGGAGAAAGTACGTGGGTAGAATGTACAGTAAATCCAATTTTTGAAGGGAAGGAAATTCTCACGCTTACTGAAAAGTTGCAAGTAAACGGAATACATTATTCTTCTAGTTTACACGAAGTCAGACAGGGCAAAATAGCGTTACAGATTACGAATAACAGAGGAGGAAAGGTTAAATTAACACCAGGTACAGAGATAGGCTTAGTCAGAAGTATACTCCATACCTATCCGAGTTGTAGAAGGAAACTGTAGCCGCGATCCGTAAGGAAATGAAAATTATGCTCAGGACATAAACTGAGAAGAGCTAAAATAGGATTTCATTTAAAGGACATTAAGGAAAACCCATGTTAGAGAAGAAATTCATAGACTTATTGTGCGAATATAATGATATAGTCGCTCTAGACGGCGACACCTGGGAAAAAATACACGCGAAATAACGCACAAGATAGACATTCCATCAAACACAAAGCCAATTTACATACCAGCTTATAGAGTAGCACATTCCCAAAAGGAGATCATTGAAAGGGAAGTACAAAGAATGAATAGGCAAGGAATAATAGAACCATCTAAATCCCCATGGTCCTTTCCACTTTTGCTAGTTCCTAAAAGAGACAAAACTTATAGAATAGTTGTGTGGATTTCAGAAAATTGAACCAAATTACTGAAAATGATCTTATCCAATGCCGTCAATGCGAGATCTTATCGCCACTATAGGGTCCAAGAGATACTTCACCACTATAGATTTATTGCAAGGATTCTTGCAAATTCCTCTAGACGAAGAAAGTAAACCTTTGACTGCTTTTTCCACTAGTAACGGCAGATACCAGTATGTAAGAATGCCCTTTGGTCTAAAGTCAAGCCCGGTACTTTTGTAAGATTAATGGATAAAATTTTGGGCGATTTACTAGGCAAGACGTACACTGTTTACATAGATGATTTGGTAATAGCAACAGACACTATAGAGGAACACATAGACTTAGTCAGAGAAGTCCTAAAGAGATTAAGGAAAGCCAACCTGAAGCTTAAATTAAAGAAGTGTAACTTCCTTAAAAGGAAAATAGACTACCTTGGGCATACACTAAGTGAAAAGGGCGTAGAAGTAAACGACTTAAAGATAAAGTCAATCAAGGAATATCCTACACCTCAGTGCAAGAAGGACGTAAAGTCATTCTTAGGTTTAGCAGGATTTTACCGCAAGTTCATAGGGAGCTTTGCAGTCATATCCGCACCACTAACTGAACTTTTAAAGGAACACGTATCATTTGTATGGACAGACAAGCAGCAAGAAGCATTGATGAATTGAAAGAAAGATTAACACAATCCCCCAGTACTTAGCTTTCCAGACTTTGGCAAAGAATTCTTTTTAGCCACGGACGCAAGCCACATTGGTATAGGAGGAGCATGTTTAATGCAAAGACAAGATAATAATATAATGCGATAGCTTTTATCAGTAGGAAATTAAAGCCCTCAAGAAGTGAACTACTCAGTAACAGACCTCGAGTCTCTAGCTATAATAGACGCTTTAAAGCATTTCAGATATTCATTTTTTTGGTGACAAGATAACCGTGTTCACGGATCATTCAGCTGCAGTAGAAATGTTAAAGAACCCTAATTTTTCTGGACGAAGAGCCCGTTGGTTCATGACAGGGGCCCAAGATTATGATATAGAGGTTGAAATATGTCCCTGGGAAGACGAATAAGGTAGCAGATGCATTATCAAGATATGTGTCACAAGGTGATAGTATAAATATGGATAAGTCAAGAAGAAGAAAAGAATGAAACAATGTGCAATGACGTAAATGTACTCACCATGCATTATACAGAGGAGCTTTCCCGGCAAAATTTCATAAAGGAACAAGAAAGAGATGAAGATATAAGGGAACTGCTCAAATACGTTAGAAACGAAAGAAAACACAGCCAACAAGAATTAACCGAACTAGGTAGGAAGGTTGGATGTCCCACAGATGCACTAACGGACATAGATGGCGTATTAATTTGGATGTGTCACGAATATGACCCATTTGGTCAATTTCTAGGTGTACTGCACAAAAGGTTAGTACCTAAGAGTCTAAGAAACAAGGTCATTGAGCTAATGCACGATGATGACATGAGAGCTCACCCAGGAAGGGATGAGACAATTAGATTAATCCAAAGAACTTTCCATTGGAAGGGAATTCACAAGGATGTTAGTAATTATGTGAAGAGCTGCAATACATGCAACAGCTACAAAGGAAGAACAGACAAGGAAGTACCACTAGGGAAATATCCTATCCCACAGACTCCATTCGAAAGAGTATCTATTGATCTTATCACTAATCTTCATACCACGAGTAAAGGGAATAAGAATATACTAGTATGTATCGACGCGCTCACGAGATATACAGAGTTGGTACCACTAACTAGTAAAAGTGCCAAGGATTGTGCAACTGCTCTCTTCGATAAGATATTTTGCAGATATTCTGCCCCACAGCTCATTATCTCTGATAATGGGACCGAGTTCAACAACTCATTAGTTCAAGAAATTTGTAACGCCTTTAAGGTAGAAAAGGTAGCGATACAGCCGTATCACCCAGCTAGCAATGGCTTGGTAGAAAGGAATAACAGAAAGGTTTTAGACGTATTACGACACACAGTAGGACAGGATCCTGACTGGGACGTCAATTTACCTTTATTCCAATTATCATTAAATGCAAGGCATCATACGAGTATTCGTGCAACTCCCATAAAAGCTTTGATGGGATATGAACCCAGATTACCTTATGCATGGCTGAATCAGCCAATACAGCCAAACTACTCTGAAGATATCATGAAGATAAGAATCGGGAACTTTAAAGTAATCCACAAGCAATTGCACAAGAATTTAGAAGAAGCCCAGCAGAATATGATAGAGAAGCATCAAGAAGGATTAAGGCCTGTAGACTACAAGAAAGGAGATGAAGTCTATATTAAGAAGGAAGTAAGAAGTGGTATTAATTATAAGTTAGCCACAAAATTCACAGGACCATACAAGGTCGTAGCCGTACAAGAAACTAAGATAAAGGTTAAGAAAATGAATAACCAAATGCCTTCCACATATGCTGAATCATTAGAAGAAGAAGAATTTTGGATAAACAAGGACAAGGTCAAGAGAACCAAAGAAGTGAAGAATCCGAAATGACAGAGACGTCAGAAGAAATTCCAGAAGAAGGAACTAGATATAACCTAAGAAATAGAAGAGTCACTTTTCAGTGAAACAGAAGAACAAACCCATTAATTCATCCCATTATTCCCATGTATTTATTTGATTTCTTTATTGCTAAAGTTTACCTCATCGTCGACTTAGGAATAATCTTTTAATTGTTACAATTCTTACTTTAATTAGTCGGTTTGTAGCAAGAATTTTTGAGTTACGTGCACTAACTTCAAATTTATTTTGACTTGAAGGGAAATATTTGGGTATGTAAGAAACGATTCAATGCGCAGTATAAGAATTTAAGACGTATATTAAGTTTAACCGTTCCATAAGAACATTCTTAGAAGTAAAAGAATAAATAAGACGGGTTAAGATAGATATTAGAGATTTTTAAGGATAAGAGATTCGTTTTTAGAAATGATCAAGATTTTGAAGGGGTAATTAATATACTTACTTTGTTCAAATCCATTAGATGTTGATTGATGATAACTTACTAATAAGATATTAATCGATGAAGACTCACTAACAAGAAGTTAATTGATGAAGACTCATTAACAAGATAGTAGTTGTTGAAAAACTTACTAGCAAGATATTGATTGGTGAAAACTTACTAATTGTTGTCACAGTAGAAGAAACCTACAAGTATTAACCACTAACCGGTTCCTTTAACCGAGTTGCCAATTTTGTTTTAGTATCAAGCAGTGAAGTTATATTGTTTAATGTACAAGGTTACTCAGAAATGACAGTAAGAATGGCCAATGAAATTTTGCATAAACACAATACACAATCTCAGTAGGAAGTCAAGGACACACTTGTTATTGCATACAAATACACAAGGATATTTTCTCCAGGACTTGTCTCCAAGCAGCAGGTCGCAGCAAACAAGAAGCCATCAAGTGTCGTCAACGAAGAACGAAATTTATTTTTCCATAAAAGAAAGACGATATCCACCTAGATAGAATAGGACTGAGGACTGAACCAATCATGTACTGTAAACTTGGATAGTTACCATTATTTTTTGCTTCTACCATGCATTTATATAACTTATGTGATTTACTCATATTTGAATTCAGTTTGATGATTCTTTTAATATTTCTTAATCAAGTATTTGTTCATATTCAGTTTTAACGTTTCTCTGAATGTTACTTACTCAAGAATTTACTCATGTTTACATTCAATTTTGATTGTTGCCCTTAACGTTACTTAATCAAGGATTTGCTCATGTTTACATTCACTTTTGATGTTTTTGAGTTAAAGTTTCAATATGATTTCCAAGAAGCATAAGTTAGGAGTCCTCTTGTAGGTATATATTTGCTTCAGCTTAGATAACGCTGTCGGAGTCAGCGAGGTATAGCGGGCCGAGACTGTAATAGTGTGCACAGTGTCGTTATTCCAAAAGACAATAACTTAATAATACTTAAGAAAAAGGCACGAAACGGATAATAAGGAAGAAAGGGAAAGGAATAATACGATAATGATTTTTCTTAGTGAAGGGATTTTGTTACTCCAAACATTAGGCTTTTAGCCATTAGACATCTGGTTTTCATCTCCCCCAAAAAGCCTCTGTCCGTACCAGCGATTAGTGACCAACAAGAGATTATAGTCGACGAGGGATATCGCCCAGGCACCTTCGAGAAATTGGAAACTACTCTCATTAGCGCCTATGACTAATCGGCGTTCCCTTCGTGAACAGGTCAGAGAGAGCCATCTGGCATACGTTAAAAAGGAATTCTATGACCCGTTGTTAGAAAGAGGGAAGTACCAAATTCTTAAAAGCTCCACCCTCCCAAAGGTAGGCCTCTAGTATCGACGAATCAAAAGCCATGAGTGTGGTCATAAGACTGCCAAAGGGGGTATCAACGAATGAACTATGATGGTTACTAAAAGGATACGCCCCTAAGAAGCCAGACATGAAGAAGGAGGCGTATACAAATTCAAAGCCTACGAATTACTGTAGAAGACCTGACAGGAAGGCGGTCTTGTATAATGTTTGCAGCCACTAAGGCACAAGAACGTCTTTCAGAAAAATGCCACACCCAGTCAAAATCCAAAAATCCAAAGGCGGGCTAAGGAGATTTCAACTGAACAAAAAGGCGAGACAGAGAGAGCAGCAAGCAGAAAAGGGAGCAGAGAAAAAAGGGGAACAGAGAAGCCAAGAGAGAGAACAACGGGGAGCCTGAGGGGAGAACTGCAGTGGCATGGCTGTGAAACAGAGAAGGACAGAAGAATCCCCAGAAGAAGAACAGGTGCAAAAGTGTGGTGTGCGAAGCAATCAAAGACAGTGAAAGTGACAATCAAATACTCAGTAAAATTCCCTTGTGCCTATATACTCGTAATTGCAACAAGTGCCAATTAAGTTTTATCAGTCCAAGAGCCCAGTAACTCAGAAGGTGGAAAGACATTTGTAAGAACCCCTACGAAGAATAAAACTTAATGCAAAGAAACATATCAATTAATTTCTCATCCTAACAGAACCCCTTTACCTAATTCCCCAAAGTACAGCCCCCACGGCACACGTTACCTTAGATCTGTGCAAAGAAAGTAAGTACCGTCACATATATATATATATATATATATATATATATATATATATATATATGAATATGTATATATATATATATATATATATATATATATATATATATATATATATATATATATATATATATTATATAAAGCACCATTTGCACCGGCTGGAGGTGTAGTTGAGAAAAAATGCTTGAACAGTGACAATCGAGATAGATGAAAATAAAACTTTCTAAGAAATACTTATTTTCCCTATCTCGTAAGAGCATGCCACATTCAAGGAAAACATACACTTTGTATGCACAGACCTGGAAAAAGCTAGGACACACCTGCTGAGTTACAAGAGCAAGTCAAAATGGAAGCAAACTTGCTTTCTCTGCTGATTTGTCACTAGCACCATTCTTTTTCTCCTTTACACACAATTTTGTCCTGCTAATGAATTTCAATCTTATAATATACTTATTTCATCATTTTACCTTCACTGTTATACCTGTAAATGCTCACTGCTAGCACAATGATCCTGTCAGGGCCGGATTAAAGGGGGGAGGGGGGCTGGGGCCCGGGCCACCCACCAATATAAACACTACATTTTAATTTAATAAGGTTAGTAATGTAATCGGGCAATTATATTACCCATACTAGCCAAATTGAAAATTTTGTTATTGTGACAATAACATGATGCTCGTACATACGAATGTTACGAATGTTTGTGTCACTCAGTCTGGTTTACCATACTATAAGCAGACAGAATCTCGGCAGAAGCGCCGCAGTGTGCGTCTTAACCCACTGGATTATGGACATGCAGAAGAAGTACAGTGATGCTCAAATCTCATGCGACATGACTCCAAAAGGATTTCGTTCAAAATTCACTAACTGGCAACCTAGCATGCTCCATATTTATCTATTATTTCAATGCAGAAATGCGATTATTGCATATAATATGGACATAATATGTTTCATAAGAGTGAAATCTGTCATATATGTCAAAACTGTAAGAAAATGTTACTTTTAGCAAATTTCAGAAAAAACTCTTTCGAAACATTTTCAAAACTTTCGTTCACACATCGCTGAAGCATTTGACCAAAATGAAGTCGTCATCAAGCATCAGTTCAAATGTTAAAAAAAAGTCATAACAGTAATAATGCTTCCAAAGCCAACATAAAATTTGAAATAGTCCTATTTGATTGCTTTTACACCTCAATGCTGAAAAAAATGTAAATATGTATATACAAAAGTAGAATGCGCCCACCGATATCAACGTGTGAGGGGAGCGTGTGTGACGTATCATTAGTGTCGGTGCAACAACAACCACCCGGTGTAACATAAGTAGGTCTACACTGAGTAGCGACAATGAAATTATCTTGAAAACACTTACTTTATATGTGCTAGAGGAATATTTGGATTTTCATACATAATTAATTGTTATAATTCTTAAATATTAAAAAAAATTTGGCATATTAGCAAATATTCGCCTATGCAATTATTCTTTTGCCAAAGCCAAGATATTGTTCCCAGGCCTAGGTGCTAGATTTCTTTACTATACAATTAACAATCACATCTCTCTATAAACAATTTCTGGCCAGAAAGCAAATGAGGTTATCAACACATTCTTGTTCTTGAAGTTACTTTATGAAAGAATAAATTATACTCCAAAAGCAAGGAGAAGGACTTTTAAGAAAACAATTTAAACCAGTTGAAAAACAATTGTTCCATACGCCTTGATATTAATACTTAAGATATTTCGATTAATAGTCATCTTCTCCATATAATCAAAATCATCTTTCACTCCTCAAAGAACAGGTAATCTCTACAAATAAAAGCATTAGTAACATTACATCTCATAATGCTTAGATTATTCTTTTAGGCCTATAAATCATTTTGCAACATATAAGCAGCTTAAACGCAGCCTAAAACTTCAACATTAAAAAAAAAACTGGTTGTAATTCATATTCCTATTGTATTCGTCAAAAAACAGATAATCTCTACAAATAAATTCACTAATAACAGGTTATATCTCAGAAGGCTTATAAAACATTTTGCAACATAAAGGCAGCTTAAACACAGCCGAATGCTTCAACATTCAAGGAAAACTTGTTTTAATTCACATTCCTACGTTGAAAATGTTGTTATGACTGTTGAGCTTAATTAGGTTTACTGTCATAATGCAGCAGACGTAGATGTTGACCAGTCCGAGGAGCATGTAAAGTGTGCTTTCACTGAAGGCACAGCTAACCTTAGCACACCGCACTTTGAACTTAGCAGCGCAAAAAAAGAAAATCAGTTCAAATCACACAGATTACGAATTATACCAATGCATAAAAGGGATCATATTTATATAACCATAAGGAAAATAGGGCTAGCAGTGAATTCACAAACTTTTCGACATGTATGACAGAAAAAAAAAGTATAACACTACTTGGTAACATCACGTTGAGTCTGAGAATCTGGACGATACAAAAAGAATCATGTCGCATGAGATTTGAGCACCACTGTACAACTCAGCCCTTCTGAAAAATACAGAACACAAACTTTCTTGCCTGTCATTGATCAGTTTACCTGTTCTCTCGACCAACGTTTGGAAGCATACAAACAGATATCAAGTCAATTTAGTGTTTTTAGACATCTGCAAAAGCTTTATTCAGACGAACTTCACGACACAGCAGAGCAACTCGTCAGGGCATATCCAGATATTTGGATATTACATTTAAGGAGGAACTGTGCCAGTTTGTAACATTTGCTATACATTCAAAGATCAGGAGCCAACAGATATCAGCACTGAGCTTTTCCAGTATAAACTTATATGGACAAGGGTGTACAGGACACTTTCCCAAACATAGAGATAGCTCTACGAATATACCTTGTTTTGATGGTGTAAAACTGCAGTGGGGAGCGCTCTTTCTCAAAGCTAAAATTAATTGAAAACAGATTACGGACATTCATGAAACAGAAACGTCTGGTAAATCTGACTATAATGAGCCTCGAGTCAGTTATATTGCGTGTATTGGACTTCATCAGTGAATTTGCAATAAAAAAAAAATCAAGAAAAGTGTCGAGAAAGTAATCCTGGCTATACATATAACTCCATAAGAAAGAATGAGCTATTATAATTATAAGAAAGAATGAGCTATTATAATTATATGTGTTAATTACATTATTATTTTTATATAAATAATTGTAACTGTATATATATGTGTAAAAAAATATGGTACGAACAACTTATGCTTATTTTATTTTGTGTTTATGCATATTAATAACATCAGAAGAATAGTCCCATTTTAGTATTTCCTAAATAAAAACTGTCCTACTAATAATATATTAGTATTACTGTATGTTGGCTACTAGATTAATTTGACTATAGTTTGCAGTGTACGAGTATGCATAGGAGTTGGAAAGGGGGCCTCCCATCAGAGTGGGCCCCAGGCCTCCCACCAGCTTAATCCGGCCCTGGATCCTGTCCTTCTATTTTGCATACTATTCCAACCTAAACAATTTTCATCCATCTCCAAATTCATACATTTGCAGCTTAACAAAGGACACCTATAGTCATTTTATTTCCATTCCACTTCAACTGCCGGTAACTATATTTTTATTTTTACTTCAGTAAGATACTGAACAAATACATTTCCAACCAAACCTAATACATTACATCCATCTACTTAATACTTCAATTACTCTGTGCAAAGAATATATATATATATATATATATATATATATATATATATAATATTTATAATATATATATATATATATAAATTCTTTCTTACTATATTTTTCTCAACCAAAGACCCATAACAAAAGGCATTTCTATCCCTGTTACCTACCTTGATATTCAAGTCAACCACCTGATCGACCCTTTCCCTCTCGAGCACCAGAAATCATTCGCAGCGGGATGATGGATAAGGCAAATTTGAGGAGGGAGTGACATGCAGTCAAGCTGGTTCCTTCAGTTCCCATAAAGCTTTTGTGTTTGATTAAAACAAGCAAATACAGGCACAACCAGCTGCAGATTCAGATTATCCCTAATATTTTTCTATCTCATTTTTATTCGCTCCTGGAACAACAGTCTAATTTTCTCTACTACTCTTGTCCTCATGGGCTCTCACCTCTCAGGAAAATTTTGCTCTCAATGCAAGATTCCTGCCCAACGTCGTCTGAACAATTGCATAGTGATGAGTGATCGTTGGTCACTTTTGTGAGTAGCCGTCTTTATCATTTTACCCCAAATTATTACTGTGATTTGTGAGATTAAATATTAGACATATCCAAAGACGCAGAAGAAACGAAATTATGATATCTCTCGCACTCCTATTCTTTAAGAGATATGAAATACCATATAGTTAATTATACATCTATTATCTATATGATATATATTCTAATAACAACTTTTTAAAGCTTAACATAAAATGAATAGTATATTGAAAGGAAGCCATCATTCATGCTTAAATATATATATATATATATATATATATATATATATATATATATATATAATATATATATATGCATGATAATTAGGAAATTACAACAGACAAAACAAAAAACTTTATTTGTAAAGTTTTGTAGATTATGTCACCTGAAGCTCGAAAAATTAAAAGCAATCACTGGTGATATTTCAGAATCCTGGAATTCCAATCCAGAATTTTACACAAAACTTATTCATCAGTTGCAAAGACGCTATTGCATTTTCATGAAGTGGGGCCAGTTTAATCCGAAAACGATCGTTTATCCAATTATTAAAATATGAAAACTGAGGCTCCATGCAGTTTAATTAATAAAACGACCAGCTTAACTTCGATCCGGATTATAAGGAAGCACTCAAAAGAAAGCCTGATCGTACGAAAAATGCTTTCGGATCAAGATCGCATAAAAAAAACTAAATAAATAAATAAACGCATTTACCAGGGCTAATCTTCTTACTGGGTCCACAGACTCGCACATCATATTTTCAAGAGATAAAACTTGTCTTACCTTCATGTCTATGAAAGAAGGTAGAATGGAATGAGAAGAGCTGCAGTAGTTTTAGATTAAGCCAGGGCTGTGCTGGCACGGGCTCTTGCTGTTGGGCAGCCGATAGCGAGAGCTACAAGAACAGCGTCCCTTCGACTCACTACTGTCGAATGGTCGAGTTCAGAGCTGTACATTCAAACAGAAGGAAGTATCTATGGGCTAGTGATCACGAGGTGCGTTCAACAACTGCGCACATTTGGAATAAAACCGACATCTGACAAGATAAAATCTCAAAATGATCAACTTCTTAAGGCACCATTTATGCCCCTAAAGATAATAACGATTTACAAGGATATGTAGAAATCCATATTCGACAAGCATATCTGTGTTCAGTATGTAAGGAGACGATTAAAAAAATAACATTTTTCTTACCCTTCAAAGTTAACTTGAAGGAATTAGCTGTAATCCGCAAGCGCTCCTAGTTATCGAACTGACAAAAAGAATGTGTAAAAATATTTACTGGTTGGCCAAAGGGTAGAATTCAAACATTATTAGCTCATTATCAGCTAGATCATATTTTCTTTACACAACTTTTCATCACTTAGACAATGAACGCTATATGATGCTACATGCAGTGACTATGAAAGAGCTTCATTCATATACAAATAAAATTGAGATTACACGGAATTGCGAAACATCACGAAGTTCACATGCATTAACTGCACATGTGAAGAATTGAAGCATGAGGCATGTTGTAGTAATTGCACATCTGAAGAAGAGTTGATGCACGCAATGTATTTATGTTAAAGTGGGGAAATTACGTTTGATAACGGGGTCAACTGATACATTACGTTTAATAAAGAATTTTACTTTTCACGCATATGACAACATGTATAAGTAAAAAAAAAAAAAATGTGCCGAAGTTTCTTCGGCGCAATCGAGTTTACTGTACAGGATATAAAGCTGTATGAAACTCTCAGCCACGGCCCATGAAAATCAGCCGGACGTGGTGGCCTGTGTTGTTGCGGTGCCAGACACGCGTCTTGGATAACTTTAAATTTAAATAAAATAAAAACTACTGATGTTGGAGGGCTGAATTTGTTATGTTTGATGACTGGAGTTGTGGATGATCAACATACCAATTTGCAGCCATCTATCCTCAGTAGTTTTCAGACCTGAGGGAGGAAAGTCCCGCGGGACAGACGAAACCACCTCAATAATTTCCATTACAGAAAACTTAAAACGTACACCTATGAACATGGCTGAAGTACACTACAAAAAGGCAGGAGATCCTGTAATTAAAACAGTTATTCATGCAAAATACAGTACTACAAGTAGGTACATCAAAGTGAGGGGTGGTGCATTGTATGTAGGGACAAGAGGTGTGGTCCTGATAAAAATTTATGGAAGTTCAACTTTCACTCAACAGTTCAAGGGGGAAGGTGGCTGCGAGGGAAAATTTCCATGACAGCGAATGCCACACTGAAGTTGAGCGTCGATTAGCAGTTCACCAACATTAGGTCTGGCCAGAAGTTGGATAGGTGATCACAAAGCACGGCCATGAATATCAATAGGGATGAAGAAAAAAAAAAATGTTACACGCGCACACACACACACACACACACACACAGGTTCTTAAGATAGATAAAAACCACAAGACAGGAAACAATAATTGCTTTCTTGGCCTTGGTCATCAAAGCGTTTCCTGGTGCAGTAATTTTCGTGTCAGAGAGATTCACTTGGTTGATATCTCTAAGGTTGTAGACTAGGCTTTCTTTCTTTCTGTGTGTGTGTGTGTTGGTATCTACTACCCAAAGGACTGGAGGTCTCTCTCATAGATTTCGAATTTAGTGTTATTATAAAACGGATCGGTTGTCAGTGATAATGAGAAGTAATGAGACTCAAAATAACCAATGAAAAAAGTAAATCGAATGATAATGACAATAAGATTAACTGCTGAATTCGCTCATTTACACAGAAACCCGTTAATATATATATATATATATATATATATATATATATATATATATATATATATTATTATTTATATGTGTGTGTTTGTAGTGAAGGGAATGATTTCCCACTGAAATACTAAGGCTCAAATGAAATTACTGGAAGTAACTTGGATTACTTTTTATACATCAAGATGAATGTGGAAAGTACAAGTATATGATAATGTCTCTAACGCTGTTAGTTATAACACTACTACAATTATTCACTTTGCAGAGCTATTGCCCGGACTATTTAACATAAGAGTGCTCGGAGACTGCAAAAACCATGACCACCGTCTCGGTAAGACTCCCCCACCGGTAATACTCAATCACCACCTTCACTCCAAAGAAATTCCTGCTCCCAAAAAGCTCCATTCTCGTCTCAGTTCAGTCAAGCAGGGTACATAACGAAAAGCAACCTAATGTTTAGTTACAACTCTGACGATGGAAGATGATATAAATTAAGGCAGCCTTTGCCGGCACGATGGAGACCATTGCACTCATGCCAGTCTATTAACTCTTCATTTTACCTGCTTTACAAGATTTTATGTTAAGAACTTTATTTACAATTTACTAACGAAGAGCGAGTTAACTCCAACAGTAATTTATTGTTTTTTCCACTTAAGCAATATTAATGCCTGAATATAACATTTCCCGTTGTTGGATGTTATTTTGAACTCTATGAAAGGATACAGAAGGAAAGATCTTGAAAGAGTCAAGATCACTAGCAAACAACTTATGATCGTTCGAGGAAGCAGATTTTATTAGAGGAAGTTCTTCAGTTATACAGTTCCTGCCGTTTTTTTTCTCTCTCTTTTTTACTCGTCGAGGCCTTCACTGGAACGGTACCTAACATCAGAGAAAACGTACCAAACATAGAAAGAAAACGTACTTTTTTCATAGTTAACTATAGTACGTTATACATTTATTTACCCCTACGAAATAACTATTTTTAAAGGATTTACCTGATCAGTAGTAATGCAATGACGGCCTACATTGCCATTTTTTTTCGGTAAAACTGAAGGCTACTATTGCGCCCCTCAAAGTTCAATAACTTTGTTTACATGCAAAATGGGAACAGTGTTTAGTACCAGCGCCTTGGGGATGAAAGTAAACGCATGAACAGAAGACGGCGAATATCATAACAGAAAATAAGACAAAGCATAAGCAAACCATAAAAAAAAAAAAATTCTGTAAACGCCCAAGTCGGCGACTGGCAGGAACCAAACCCGCGGTTGCACTCTTCAGCTTTACCAAAATTTTAAGACTCGAAATCCACGTCTCATAGTTTATGTGTGAAGGATAATGTCGTGTAGAAGTGACAAAAACTCTACCACATCTTCATTATACCAGGTCTGAAAGGATAAACGGCTGGACACTATCGTTCTGAAGACGTGAAATGAGCGATAAACTTAAATTTGATGAGTCCTAAAGGATGATTTATAATAATAAAAAAAATACAGCAAATGGATAATTGACATGCATTAAACGTTTTGATAACTAGGTAAGATAAGAATTATTTAGTTTCTAACATTCTAAATGAATTATACAAGATAAGAATGATTTAGTTTTTAACCTTCTAAATAAATTATACAAAAGCCCAATACCTAACCAAGACTTACTCATGAAAAAATTGCTACCATGCGATAAAAGAAAACTTTTATTTAGGTTAGGTTTGGTGTGGTTTGATACACACTTCTGTAGTATTTGGGTGACGGAAACATAATGAGATCATTTTCATGAAAATTCTATGTTTAGACTTTGAGATATTGCGTATACAGCTTTCTTTTTAGAGAAAGGTCCTAGTACTCGGTTACATTTCGGGAAAATGTGCCCGGAAACGGTCTCTCTTCTTAGAAAGCCCATGTTAGGGATTAGATACGATTTTATGACTGGATTCAAGAACCCCGAATGAGGTATGCAGATAACTGTAGTCGGATTACAAGGCAACGTAGCGAGTGAGAGCCAAGTTCGTGGTCATTTTGGTTTGACTAATTGGTGTGTGGACGTCAAATGCAGGGGTTCACAAATTAGTGACTGCGAAGCGCAAACAAGATGAGAGAGAGAGAGAGAGAGAGGTGATTCTGAGTAAGAGAGATAGAGAGAGAAGAGAGAGAGAGAGGAGGAGAGAGAGAGAGAGAGAGAGAGAGAGAGAGAGAGAGAGAGAGAGAGAGAGAGAGGCCACAACCTTACACGGAACAATCCTAAAAGATCATTAACTTTACAATAAAACTTTTCATGGAATACAATATTTATATTATATTTGGAATTTAAAAACACAAGGACACGTAAAGTAATACACGTAAACAAAATAGTGATACACAAACAGGCAAAGGTGTATCCCCCACCCCCTCACTAGAAGACGGTCCCCAAGTATCTGAATACCTATAATAGAACGCAAGGTTTGTCCGTATACTTTCTTGTTTAAAATTATCATTTACCGACAACAGACTCAACGTTGAATGGAATGGATAGGAAATTTAGTCCAAAGACAAACACTGCGATCTATGAGGTCTTTCAGCGCCGAGAGAGAACTTGAGAGTAAAAAGGTTTTATTTGTATAACAGAGGAAAACCTCGCAATTGTACTATGAACAAGATTTTTAGAAGAGGGTGGAAATTAAAACAGAAGAAAGAAAATATGAATGGAAGTACAGTAAAAGGAATGAAAGGGGTTACTGCTGGGGGCCGAAGAGACGTGCCAAAACCTTTGAATAATGATGCATACAGCGCACCACATGAGGTGCACTGACGGCACTACCATCTTACGATGAGACAAGCTCAACGTTTTCAAGTATGAAGAGTGGAGGTACCTTGCTCGAGCTCCCTCTCAGCTTAATTCCTTGTCGGGGTCGCTGTTTTTTATTAACTTTTCCAGGTGCTTCTATCTTGAGTCCTCTCTTCTTTTATTTCTTTGTGCACGGAAAACTCGGTCGCCCTCTCTTTTGGCCGGTTCACAGCCATTTTGATCAGCCAGCCTGCTAACCAGGGGCTCACTTTCCTTCAAAGGACTGACAACACTAGGATACCAAACTCATTTTTGGTTCGGTATATGTATATCGCGCCTAGGGTTGGGACTTGTTGCCTTGGTCTATCTTATGTTTGTTTCTGTTCTGTCTTGTTTCTGTCTCAGTTCTATCTTATTTTAACGTCATTTTTTTATGTTTAAAAAATACTCTTTGTGCAGGTTAGTTGATATCGTGGTACCAACAGAATATGGATGCTTATCATCCACAATATGAAAGGCAACACGTCAATTCCAAAGAATTAAAATATGACTTATAAAAGGTAAAAGGAGTTAAAAGGGAACCATTTCTTCGAATAGTTTTTCTTTTACAGAATACAACGATCAAAGGAAGCTGTAGACTTGCATACAGAACAGTATTCTACCAATATTAAAATACCAGATCGGAAGCATGTAGCTCTCATACGTTCTTTTCTATGGGTACAAAAATCCTTAGGAAAATTCCAGTTTTCTTGAAGCTCAACAGGAGTCGAAGGTAATACAATACTCAGAATCAACAATGCACAATGAGTCATGAAATGGTAGCACCGTAAGATATCGACTAAGAAATAAGATCTTAATTATAGGTGTTTTTCAGTCTCCTTCCCACTTACTACACCCACTACCATGATCCCTTATCCCTCTAGTAAGGCTAGCAGCCATTTTACTTCGCATTTGGTTAGAGAGAATAACAACGACAGATGCGTCGTATGCATACTGAATAATGCACTATCAAAGTTTCGCGGGCAACATTCATGTTGCCTGTATTGACAATAAACAAAGAACCAAGAACAGCATCCTCTTGGACGGCAGACATGATGGTTGTAGATTCATTATTAACATCATCAACATCAATTTTCTTCAAAATCTGAGAATGAGATGAAGTAGCCAACTAATTTAGTTGAACTAAAGAAGAGCTAGCGCAAACAGGACTATAAGAGCTCATCCTATTTACATGTCTTGGGAGCGATTTCGTGAGCACAGTCACGGCCTGCAGGATTTGATTGATTGATTTATTAAAGATTATCAGGAAAGTTATCTAGAGTAACCTACAGATCAGTAGACCAGGAAGAAGCAAGAAGTTTGTGAGTCATTAAGTAAACACCCGCACAGACTATTCAACCGAAAAATAAAGGAGCACGACCTATTATCACTAAACCCTTTTGGACCTTACAGGATCTGTTCTTAAGAAACGAAAGACTTAGGTATCAATGAGAAATCTACAGCTTCCTTTGCACGGATATGACAAAATTCATTAGAAGACGGTCTAAAGCCGTAATTATACAATTCTTAGATACAAAGAACTGGTATATATTTACTTTTGGTTTGCTGGAACTTTGAATGATGGGGCAACGGGATGAGACACTAATTTACAAGCTACAGCAGTATAAGTGAACACAAACACACACACAAAATAAATGGTCACACACATCTGTTACCATTTATAACGTTACTATGTTGCGTTTCATACAAAAATAAGAAACGGCTGTCATTCCCTCTTCACAGGCTTATATTTGCTATTTAATTCTAACATTTGAGTAATGAGATCTAATATAGTGCTGCATAACATACCAGCAATAATATAATAATAATAATAATAATAATAATAATAATAATAATAATAAACTTTTATACTGCCAAAGTATCTAATAATAATAATAAACTTTTATACTGCCAAAGTATCATAACTGAATATTATCTACGCAGTCGTAATTACAGCCTTGACGTATAAACATCCCTTCCTAATCCCGAAACGCACAGTTTCTAAGCAATGCCAATCAGACCTCATCATGACGGAAAAAATATTTTTCTTTCCATTAATTAATAATCATTTATATCCTTAAATATCAATCACTTCAGACCTGATGAAACTTAACAAAAAAGAAATATTTATATATAACAAAGAACCGATTTCCGTCTGGTCGAATCGAGTATGTGTGCCATCCAGACCTAGAACAAGTGTTGTTGCCGTAGTGCACAGGGGGAAACTTGGCTCACAAATCCGCCACCAGGTGCGACTGTATACTACGACTACGTTACTGGGTGCACACACGGAAGTCCGTAACGGCAACAGCGTGGTCCTGGTATTATCATGCTGCTGTGTGTGTGTCTCCGTGCTCTATCTCGCAGGAGGGACCCAGACCAGTCTGGCTGAAGACGCTGAAGTGAAAGCTGCTAACAGTGATCAGTGCCGTCGAAAGGTTTTCATGCGGTGGATTCGTAGTCTCTCGACAGGAATTTAAAACCAAAGTGGAGATTAAGGTAAAGCTATTCTTTGTTCATTTACGGTTTTTATTTTATATTCTTATTGCAAAGAATTAATTCTATACCCTGGTTTTACTCAAATATTAAAGTTACAGCTTCAATTAACAAAAGCACATTCACTAGAATTAGCAGGCATGAGAGAATGCCCAACTCCACTGAAGTTTAGCGATGTCTATTGCATACTTAATGAATCTAATTTAGTTTACAGTGGTGATATCGACGGTGTTTAATGATAATGAATAATAATCCAATTTAGAATATATATTTTTCACAAAAGTCTGCCTGTGTATGTTTTTCTTATTTTTTTCTTTTATTTTTTAATAACTCGAGAACGGACGAATGGGTTTTGATCAAAGTAGCTGGAAAATATCCTGAGGATGGACACCTCTCAATGACGAACGTGGCTATTAATGAAGATTTTAAGTGGTTTCAATGGCAAAAAAAAAAAAAAAATCATCCTATTTTTTAAAAATCTACCAACGTTGGCACTGGTAAAAAAAAAATTCTTATGCAAGACGTTGGTATTTTTAATAGAATAAAATAAAGGCAAGTTTTAAAAGATATATATGTTATGTCCAACAAAACATGCATGTTTAAATTTAGCCTCCAAAAATTCCAATACTCAATCTTTAAATAAAGTAATTGTCTCAATTGGGAGGCATAACGAAGGAGGCTCGACTGTAATAGTCTTACCATATTTATTTAAAAGAAGGGAATATGAAGAAATGGAAATATATATTACCGAGGAAATGAGTCCTACGAATCGAATAGCACCAACGCATTGCAATAATGAATGAGATGAAGTTCTATACAGGGGAAACATCGCACAATGACGTTAAAATACAAAACAAGCAAAAAATGCGCCAAAATCGAGTTTTCTGTACAGCGTATAATCAAGGCCACCGAAAATAGATTTATCTTTCGGAGGTCTGGGTAGAATTCTGAATGAGCCGCGACCCATGAAACTTTCAGAAACGATCCAGCGGTGGTCTGTCCTATAACGTTGCCAGAAGCACGATCATGGCTAACTTTAAGCTTAAATTAAATAAAAACTACAAAGGCTGGAGAGCTGCAATTTGGAATGTTCGATAATTGGAGGATGGATGATCAACATACCAATTTGCAGCCCTCTAGCCTCAGTAGTTTTTAAGATCTGAGGGCGGACAGAAAAAGCCATCTCAGTATTTTTATTTTACAAAAAACTAAAAAGTATTGGACAGCAAGAGCTAAAAAATTCAGAAAAGAGCCATGGAACGAGTTCACTGGCCTAAAGGGATGACGTCAATATTCAAATTCGGTATAATAAAACAAATAAAACTATCCTTGCCTGAACCTAGGCGCCTTTGCCTTAATCCCAGCATACATATGAGGAGAGAAAAAGTTTTATCTGAAATAGGATCAGTTATCGCCTGAAATACCATCCTTGACAGTGTTTACGGCACTGTATGTTCCCGGAGGAATGAAGACTTTTAAAAGGGGTATTCCGTTTTTTTTTTTTTTTTTTTTTTTTTGTGCTGCTGCTCTCTCTCTCTCTCTCTCTCTCTGTATATATATATATATATATATTATATATATATATATATATATATATATATATATATAATAAAAGTATATGCATATTTAGTACATTAGTATATATATATATATATATATATATATATATATATATATAGAATTTTTTTGTATATATAAACTTATATTTAATTGAGAAAATAAAAAAGTGTTAACAAAGTACAGTTAATGAGTATTGGTAAAATTGATTAAATAAATTAATATTACGGAGGAAAAAGTATCTTGGATCAAGGCTTCTTAATTAACATCGGTCATCCAAGTGACATCGCTCTGTGAAAAGGGATTCTGGTAAAGGAATTCTGACACCAACGATTTCCAGCGCAGAAAGATGGGATAATAGAAGGGGGGTGGGGTGGCATCGGGCGAAGACTATCTATCAATTTGCATAGCATTAACCTTCAAATACGACGATGCTAACCTTTTTACCAGGAGAAACTCACAAAAGAGGAGTTGGCCACACAATCCGAAAAATTTAGCAGTTTCAGTGTTTGGTAGATAGCTTGAATACACATACACGCACACACACGCAAAAGCGCGTATTTAAGCCATGTACAAAACAGTGAAACTGTCAAGTTATGTGTATACATTTACATACACACACATGCATATATATATATATATATATATATATATATATATATATATATATATATGAATAACTTGATCACGAAGTATATAAAACGTGATGCTATGTATAAATAAAGGTTTTTTGCCACGAAGGAAAAAATGAAAAAGCGAGGTAGCCAAGTACTTTCGGTCCTGTTCGGACCCTTTACTCAGTAAAGGGGTGGTCCGAACACGGACCGAAAGTATTTGGCTATCTCGCTTTTTCATTTTTCCTTCGTGGCAAAAAACCTTTATATATGTATATATATATATATATATATATATATATATATATATATATATTATATATATAGATATATTCAAGTTAACGAAACCGTGAACTTGAAAATATAGAATATACTATGAAAGTACTTGTTAATCACATTTTTTACCTTTTCGTGATCTAAAATCAAACAGTATATAATGTATGTATATATATATATATATATATATATATATATATATATATATATATATATATATAATATATATATATATATATATAAAGTGGATGGTATCCAGCGGAGATATGTATTCAAGAAAAAGTTACAAGCTTTCCAGGACCAACAGTACTCATTGTCAAGGATCATTGTCTCAGATTTTAACCATCTCAAATTCACATTTACTGCTTCCATTCGTGGTAGAGTAATTTCCATCATTGTTTATTTGTTTGTTGGTTTGTATGGCGTTTGCACGTTGCATGGAACTAGTGGTTATTCAGTCA
>NC_087202.1:41851606-41864106 GCF_015104395.2 Macrobrachium nipponense | reverse complement strand
ATATATCTTATATATATATTATATATAATATATATCTATGTATATTATATATATATACTGTTTATAATATATGTATACTAATATATATATATATGTTATCTGTATTAATATATCTAATATATATATACACACACAGACACACGACGACACCAGAGGACACCCAACACCACCCCCACATATATATATATATTATATATATATATATTATAATCTATATATATATATATAATAATAGGTCCAGCTTACGAGGTTCCAAAACCGAAAAAAAGACCAATCGTAAAAAAATCTATATAATCTATAATAATTATTATATTATATATATTTTATATATATTATCTGTATATTATATTTAATAATAATATATATATGTATCTGTTATAATATATATATATTATATATGTATATATATGTATATAAATTATATATATGTATATGTATTATAATATATATACATATATATGTATAGTATATAATATATAGATATATTATATGTATATTATCATATAATATATATACGTATATATACATATTATATATGTATATGTATATAATCACTATAATATATATATATATCATAACACACACACACACACACACACACATATATATATATATATATATATATATATATATATACTATATATATATATATATATACACATTCACCAGTGATAATAAAACCTAATGGTGATGATACAGAAATACAGCATAGTGTAAATGAATTACTTTACTAACTACACAGGAGAATAAGCCTTTATCAGAATTATCATCTCTCGACATTGCAAACTGACACTGCGAACATAGTGGAGAGAGAGAGAGAGAGAGAGAGAGAGAGAGAGAGAGAGAGAGTAGAGAGATGAGAGAGAGGAGAGAGAGAGAGAGAGAAAGGAATCCAGTTCTCATTTGGAAAACGACTCATCACAGCAATGAGGCGCAGGCAAATGCAAATGCAGTGCCCCGAGAATAGCTACCTACCTAAATACGCCTCAGGTTCCTAATTATGCAAATCAAACTACGTTAGTTCGGTAGGCTTGCTTCTCAGTATTTCAATATTAATTTAACATTTTGTAAAAACGAAGCAGGGGAGACTCTACTGTTATGTGTAAACCTCAGCTAAGTAAACATAGGCGAAATAAGGAATCAAGGGTTTTCATAACTGTCTGCTCTTACCTTTGTATCAATAGCTGAAGCGATGGATACAAGTCATTCATACAGCGTATCGCTAGTCTTCATACAGCTGTGACCTATATCAGCAAGGTGAACTGTCTTCGTTTTTATTATTGTTCTCTCTCTCTCTCTCTCTCTCTCTCTCTCTCTCTCTTCTCTCTCTCTCTATATATATATATATATATATATATATATATATATATATATATATATATATATATATGCATACGTACATACACACACATATATATGCATAACTTGATCACGAAATATATAAAACGTGGTGCAGTGTATAAATAAAGTTAATGGAGGAAGATGAAAAAAACGAGTACTGCCGAGGCCCTTACTATAGCTAAGACTTGCCTATAGTAAAGGGTCGTTCAGACCGAAAGATCTTGGCAGTTCTCGTTTTTTCATTTTCGTCCTTGGCATTACCTTTATTAATACATATAATCACGTTTTATATATTTCTTGATCAATTTATCCATACATACATATATATATATATATATATATATATATATATATATATATATATCACACACACACACACAAGACCGTTTGCAAAACCAGTGCCATCTAATGCAAAGTAACAGAGCATGTTTTATTGTTCCTATTTAAAAATTTGGGGTTCGGCAAAAAATTTTGGGGTTATTATTATTATTATATTATTATTATTATTATTATTATTATTATTATTATTATTCAGAAGATGAACCATATCTATATAGAACAAGCCCTAAGGGGCTACTGACTTGAAATTCAAGCTTCCAAAGAATATGTTCGGTTATCATTATGAAGAAGTAAGAGGAGGTAAAGTGAAATAATAAAAGGCTAAAAACTCCATTATAACAGACAAGGCCTGCTGAAATTATTGCATCATTTTCATATACATTCATGGTTACTAAATCAGTTTATAGTTCGGATCTTTAAAATCCGCAGATGATGAGAAGTATCTTAAATATATTACAGTCTTCTGCTCCCAATGACACTGGACTGGTAGAAACAAAGCAGACTCAGAGGAGTAAACAACAAAATGAATATAACAGACGCGGCACGATCTCTTGACAAAAATGTCTACACTGAGAATGGTACTGAAAGGAATCCAGACTCCGAGATAGGGGCAGGTGTATAAAGACAACGCTAAAATCGCACATAGAAGGAGGTAAATGTACAGGGCCACACATGATGAGAAAGATTTGACAAGCGCCACAAGATACTAGATGGCCGGGGTCATGTATACGTGGGTAACGGGATAATGCTATACATGAGTAGACAATGCGGCAGAACCATATGCGTACAGCCAATGATATATAACATACAAAATCTGTGACGCGGGGAATAAATACGTGGACAACGTGATAGGGACATAGAGACACACGGGGAAAGGTACCTATGTATGTAGACTACAGCGTGAATTCATTTACACATACGCAGTGGTATAATGCCACATATGTAGACGATGAAATATGGCTCTTACTAAGAAGACAGTGCGTTGTCAACATGATATATATGTTACGCAAAATGTAGATAATTGCCTAATGTGTACATTTTGCGAGAAAGTTGCAAAATGTACACATTTTGGAAATTGCGCTTGCCAAATGTAGATAATTATCCACATATGGCAAAATTTTGCCATTTTTTTTAAAAAAAGCAACGTCATTTTGCCGATTGTACACAATAGGCAGAATGAAACAAGAATCAAAGAGAATTAGTATTTATTGTTCAAATTAAAATTAATATTTATTAGTATTTATTGTTCAAACTAAAAGGGATTGACACTGCTTTAACACTTAAATATTGCTACAAGAACGACCAGGGTGGCAACGAGAGTTACATTTTAACAGCTTATTTGTGCAGGAGCATCTGGAAGTTGTGCAGTTTGTTTTACAGGCACACTTCACATACCCTTGGCCTCCTGTGTACCTGGTTACAGCGGTTCTCAAAGCCATTTCAACGTCGGGAACCTCATCTGGGGTGAGGAGCTTCTCCTTAACGGGGTCCATGTCAGTTGCCGTGTACCGGGTGGTTATGCGTCCTTCTCTGCAGCCTACCTGGTACAGGTCCTCGTCTCTCTGCAGTACCACAACCAGGAGGTTCCTGCTCTCACTCGGCCCACGATCAAACTCGGGAACTTTCAGCGTCGCGTTGTCACCCACTTGTAGGGCACTTAAGAGGTGTTTCGCTCTCCTTGTCATTCTAAGTGCGGTTTTTTCTTGGCCGGCTGCAGCCAGTTGCCGAGCTTCAGCGAATTGCGGCGCCTCTTCTCCATCTCGTTCCTCTTCTCCTTCCTGTTCCTCCTCTCCTTCTTGTTCCTCTTCATCAGCCGCCCCTTCGGCTTCATTTTGGTGGATGGTGTCTAAATATTCTTCAGTTCTTATATTGCCGAGCATATTAGGTGGAATAACAGTGGATGCTAGGCCTACCTTGGGTTCGATCCCGAACATGACTTTAAACGGACTTGTTTTTATGGTTTCATGTTCCGAAATGTTTATTTGCCACTGGACAAAGTGGACCCCAACGCTCCACCTGCTGGACTTGTTTTCGTGCATCCAAATTTTTAATTTGTCTTGAATGACTCCATTCAATCTTTCAACTGCACCTTGGCTTTGTGGGTGGCGCGGCCTACCAGTGACGAGCTTAAGTTCAGGCCAGAGCGTAGACAACTCTGATATAACGGCATTCACAAACTCTCTCCCGTTATCCGAGTGCAGGACAACGGGAGCGCCAAAGGTCAAAAATATTGGGAGAAGCGTGTTAGCAACCTCCTCAGCTCGTTTTGATGTCAGGGGCCGCAGCACACAAAACTTGCTGAAATGGTTGATGAAGGTCAGAATATATTTAAATTCCCCATCAGGTAATGTTTGAAAATTGATCAAGTCAATTTGGCATCGAGAAAAAATAGTTTCGCTTCTAACAGGCTTCACCACCAGACCTTTATGTACGCTACGTTTTTTCTTCTCTTGACACTCAATGCAAAAACTTATGAACATCTGGCAGCACTGCATAGTCAAATTAGCCCACTTTTTTTGTCCTTCTTTGAAAGTTTTCTTTTCACCGCCATGACCCAAAGCTGAATGCGCGACCGAAATGGCCTGATGAACTTCCTCAAAGCACACTATAAACTTAAATTCAGTGTCCAATCCTTTACGCTTCCGAATAAGTCGGTCATCGTCACCAACTCTGAGAATTTCGAATCTTTTTTTCATATTATAGTCATCGCTGGTTTTAGTCCCTTCCTTTTCAATTCTAAGCAGCTGAGCTATCCACTGTGCACGTTTCTCTTTCCGAGGAATGACCACATTGTCATTCTTAGACTGTAATAAGTTGTCCAACTTCTGCTCAAACTGCTCTTTAAAGTCCGACATGCCACTTGTGAGTTGGTAGGACAGACCTCTGTAGTAGCAGGGAAGATGAGGGTTTAACTGCCCTCCTCCTTGCCCAACTGCACGATTTCAGCTCGTAAACAAGAAGTGTTTCATATTAGTCTTAGTCTGAGAATTTCGAATCTTCTGCTCAAACTGCTCTTTAAAGTCCGACATGCCACTGGAACAAAAAAAAAATCTGTTAACATTTGGCAAAATACTGTTGCAAAATCATGTTAACATTTGGCAAAATGTCCTTGCAAAAAGTAGAAAAACTGCCAAATGTGTACATTTTGCAATCAATTTTGCCTATTGTGCACAATCGGCACCAAGCGCTGCAAATTGTACACAATAGGCAAAATTAATTGCAAAATGTACACATTTGGCAATTATCCACATTTTGCGTAACATATATACGCAATGAAATATGGCTCCATGATAATAGACAATGTGTTTCTAACATGATGCATTACATAAACAATGAGGCAGGGTCATGTAGTATATGAAGACAACGAGACAAGGTCATACATAAGAAGACACAAGATGGTGGCTATACAGGTACAGATGTAGAAAGTATATGTATATGCAGACAAAGGGACACATGCACAGACAATGGGATAGGATCATATATATAAATACAAAGGAACTGAGCTATGCACACACACACACACTTAGACAAAGGGACGGGCCATGCATGTGTAAGCAACAGGTTAGAGTCACGTATAAGGCCATACGTGTGCTTACAGTGGGATAAAGCTATAAATAAGTATACAGTGAAATATGGCCATACTTACGTACATAAGCATACACGACTACATAATATGAGAAGAAGAGGGAATTACGTCGTATGGTGTTATAATATATAATATATATATATATAATAGATATATATATTATATCTTTATTTAATTATTTACATAATATTATAATTATTAATATATATATAAACATATAATAGTATATATCATATATATATATATATATATATATATATATATATAATTATATATATTATATATATAATCAGATATATATAACGAGATAAGGTTACATTTGCATACAGCAGGATATAGACATGGAATGAAATATAAAATTTAGGCGAAAGGCCAACGCTGGGACATTCACCGCTGAAAATGAAACTGAGAGTCAAGAAGGTTTGACAGGATTAACAGGAGGAAACCTTGCAGCTACACAATAGGTAAAACAACTGATATGAGAGGCTAAAAAGTAAGATGGAAGAATGAGAATATGAACAGAGGTACAGTAAAAACATCAAAAGAGGGGTGCAGCTACGTGCCAAAGAGACGCTTCAAAGAACCTTCAGCAATGCCTACAGGGCTCGCGTGAGGTGTACTAACGGCACTACCCTTTCACGGGGAGTTACCGTGTCATAGATGCGCAAGCAAAATGATAGTGCAATAAATACGGTGACAACGGAGCTGGGTTATATTTACGCAAAAAATAGGAAGGGACATAAATACTTACGACAGTAGGAAGGGGCCATATAAAACGGTCCAGCCCAAAGTGTGTTATCAGTTAAAGCATGTTGACTTGGGCGGGGTGGGATACTGCAAATCCAAGAGGACTTTGACCTAACGCACCTAAAAAGGGTTAAGCTAAACGGAACTTTCTAAGTTCAGCACAGAGCTGGGTGTGGATGGTGTTCTATTATTAAGGTCGTCACAATGTCCTGCATTCTTGGTGAAGTGAATATAGAGTTAAGGCCAAAGGCCCAGCGCTGGGACCTATGAGGTCATTCAGCGTTGAAACGGAAATTGACAGTAAAAAAGGTTTTAAAGGTGTAACCGGTGGAAAACCTCGCAGTTGCACTATGAATCAATTGTTAGGAAAGGGTGGAAAGTAAGATGGAAGAAAGAGAACATGAATAGAGGTGCAGTAAAAGGAATGAAAAGAGTTGCAGCTAGGGGCCGAAGGGATGCTGCAAAGTACCTTTAGTAAAGCTACGGTACCGTAAGAAGTGTTCTGACGGCACTATCCCCCTGCGGGGATCTGCATGCTTGGGTTGACAAGATTCTTAATATGAAGCCTACAAATAATAATCTACGAAGCTAAGGTTTTAGTTGTAGCAATTCAACAGTTTATATTTTAGGTAAACTAGTTAGTAACTTGGCGTATAATAAAGTATCGTGATTGGCAATGAAATATAAAGGATTAAAGATAACTTTAAAAACACAAGGGTAAATTATAATACTCATTACCTTGCGATTGTTGAGCATTTATTTTTATTTTCTATATTTCTCATTGGCTTATCCTCATCAAATTTCCTTGAAGTATCCGTTCGCTGTACGCTGTGTAAATTTTACATTCCTATGTAACTGAATTTTATTATTAGGTTTAAACACAATGCAGTTAAATTTTAAGTAATTCTGAAATTTAGCGCTTATCAACTTATAATCAATGAGAAAACCGGCATCACAACAGCAACAACAATAATAGCAATAAGAATATAATAATAATAATTTTTCATTAAAAAAGTAGCTTATGAATACAATTTAGCCAGACTTTCAATGATGCACTGATGAGCAGTTCAGTTCGATACAGGCTTAAATATGATATTTCTAACACCAGTAATGTTCTTCGTTGGACGAGTGGTTTTCGCTCTCGGCTACCAATCCGGTGGTCCGAAGTTCGATTCTCGGCTCGGCCAACATGGAATCAGAGGAATTTATCTCTGTTGATAGAAATTCATTTCTCGATATAATGTGGTTCGGATCCCACTATAAGCTGTAGGTCCCGTTGCTAGGTGACCAATTGGTTCGTTCCTAGCCAAATAAAAATATCTAATACTTCAGGCCAGCCCTAGGAGAGCTGTTAATCAGCTTAGTGGTCTGGTTAAACTAAGATATACTTAACTTTCTAACACCAGTAGTCAATTGCGTGGCCAGGAGCAACTCATGTACATCATCATGGGCAGATTCTCGGAGGCAGGCAGGCTCCTGACTTCACTTTCTTTCACATTTTTTTTTCTCAACAGCTTTTACGCCAGTTGATGTAGTAGGTCGGCGTTCGCGCACGAGAGACTTTCCCGGAAGCATATTCCTCCCGAACTGTAACCGAGTGGCGCGCCTTCCCTGGAAAAGCGGGACGCCATATCTTAAAAACGAACCATAGAATCTTCTTGCAAAAATGTCAATATTTTTTCCACACCCAAATTCCTCAAGGGACATTTATTTAACCTAACCCAACCTAAGGGCGCGGCACAGCACAAAAACTGGGCAGATACAACATTAGCATCCATCTCGGGAATTCGCTTCCCGGACTTGCCTAAGTCCTTGCTCAACTGCGAGGGATGTCCGTCATGAAACGCGTTACAGCGCCATATACTACGTAATTATGGTGGCGGAAAGCCAGGAAACCACGAGTTTAAAAGAGAAATCCCATAGAAAATGGCGAAAATGCACGTCATTTGGATCCGATCCCGGGGTCTTTTGAATTTACTATCGGGCCGGTAGGAAAGGATTTGTGAATTTTTATCGAAATGCAGGTAACGCACGGGAATGCGTTTGCGTGTTATGTAGTTACAAATCAACAAATAATTGGTAAGAACTTCATTCGAAAAATTGAACAGCAACGAAAGCAAATGTGATACTGGTGCTAGTTGTGGCCAGGTGCCGCCAAACTCATCCCCAAAGAGTCTGCCGACATTCACTGGCCATTGCTTTTACAATGAACTGTCAATTGAATATATTCGCTGGACCTTGAATACAAAGTAGACAAAGATTTCCTAGTGGCTCTATTGCTCATAAAAAAATTGTTGGAGCGTTTGGAGCAGCGAAGAAATGAACAAGATCTCTTGTAAGCACTTAACACAATTTCCAGAAGATAAATATCTGGTTACAACCATCGGCGAATACAAGTAAAAAATGCGTCGAACTTTCTTCTGGGCAATGGAGTTTTCTGATATCATCGTATAATCAAGGTATGGCCAACGAAAATAGATCTATCTTTCCGCGGTCTCCGTAAAATGTTGTATGAGCCGCGGCCCATGAAACTTGAACCTCGGCTAGGTGGTGGCCTGGACTATATTGCTATACCAGACACACGATTATGACGCTAAATATAACCGTAAAAAAACTACTGAGGCTAGAGGGCTGCAATTTGGTATGTCTCATGCTTGGAGGGTGGATAATCAACATGCGAATTTGCAGCCCTCTAGATTTGGTTGTTTAGATCTGAGAGTGGAGAGGAAAAAGTGCGGACGGACAGACAAAGCCGGTGACATATATAAATTGCACTCCCTTGAATTTAAGACTCCCCAGTCATTATTATACGTATATAAAAGTAACACCCCATTCGTTTTTAAACGTATGATTTGCACTCCCCAAGTCCATAATCAAAGTGCAATAAAGACGCCCTCTGCATAATAAGCACTCGACTAGTTTCTATGTGAATTGTGAGTATGCCAAGAACTCTAAAAGCCAAGCCAAGCCAGGCCAAGTCATGTCACGGCAAGAACTCTAAAATCAGAGCCACGCCAAGCCAAACCAAACCATTTCATGCCAAGCACTTTAAAAGGCAAGCAAAGCAAAGCTAAACACTAAAAGCCAAGCAAAGTCAAGCCAAGCCCAACCATGCCATACCAAGCACTTTTTTAAAAGGCAAGCAAAGCAAAGCCATGTCAAGAACTCTAAAAGCCAAGCCAAGCCAAGTCATGGCATGCCAAGAACTCTAAAAGCCAAGCCAAGCCAAGCCAAGCCAAGCCAAGCCAAGCCAAGCGAAACCATGCCATGCCAAGCACTCTAAAAGCCAAGCCAAGCAAAGCCAAACTATGCCGTACCAAATACTCTAAAAGCAAAGCAAAGCCAAACCATGCCATGACAAACACTCTAAAAGCCAAGCCAACCCAAGTCAAACATCTAAAAGCCAAGCAAGACCAAGCCAAGCAATGTCAAGAACTCTAAAAGCAAAGCCAAGCCAAGCCAAGGCATGATAAGCCAAAAACTCTAAAAGCCAAGCCAAGCCAAGCATAATATGCAAAGAACTCTAAAGACCAAGCCATGCGAAGGGATGCCATGCCAAGCACCCTAAAAGCAAGGCCAAGCCATGACATGCCAAACAAAGCAAAGCAAAACCAAGCCAAGCCAAGTACAGCCAAGCCATCATATACCAAAAACTCTAAAAGCCAACCAAAACCATGCCATACCAAGCACTCTAAAAGCTAAGTCAAGCCAAGCCAATCTAAGCCAACCAAAGCCAATCTAAGCCAATCTAAGCCAAGCAATGCCGTGCCAAATACTCTAAAATCCAAGCAAAGCCAAACCATGCCATGCCACAACTCTAAAAAGCCAACAAAGCCATCCAAACATCTTAAAAGCCCAGCAAAAGGCCTAAGCTAAGGCCAAGCCATGCCATGTAAAGCACTCTAAAAGCCAAGCCAAGCCATACCAAACATCTAAAAGCCCAGCAAAACTAAGCTAAGCCAAGCCATGCCATGTAAAGCACTCTAAAAGCCAAGCCAAGCCATAAGAAGAACTCTAAAAGCCAAGCCAAGCCAAGCCAAGACACACCATGCCAAGCACTCTAAAAGCCAAGCAGTCACGCCATGCCAAGAACTAAAAGCCAAGCTAAGCCAAACCATGCCATGCCAAGCACTCTAAAAGCCAAGCCAAGTCAAGCCAAGTTCAACCATACCATGCCAAGCACTTTAAAAAGCAAGACAAGCAAAGCCAAGCCTTGCCAAGAAGTCTAAAAGCCAGACCATGCCAAATGCTAAAAAAGCCAAGCCAAGGCATGCCAAGATCTCTAAATGCCAAGCCAAGCCATCCCAAGAACTCTAAAAGCCAAGCCAACCAAAGCCAAGCCAGGCCACGCCATGCCAAGCACTCTAAAACTCAAGCCAAACCAAGCCAGACCATGCCATGCCAAACACTCTAAGAGCCAAGCCAAGCTATACCATGCCAAAAACTCTAAAAAGCCAAGCCAAGACAAGCCAAACCAAGCCATGCCAAGAATTCTAAAAGCCAAGCCAAGTCAAACTAAGCCCAACCATACCATGTCAAACACTAAAAGATAAGCCAAACCAAGCCAAGCCACGCCATGCCAAGCACTGTAAAAGGCAAGTAAAGCCAAGCCAAGGCAAGATAAACCAAGAACTCTAAAAGCCAAGCCAACCAAGCCATGCCAAGAATTCTAAAAGCCAAGCCAAGCCAAGCTGAGCCAAGAACTCTAAAAGCCAATCCAAGCCAAGCCAAGAAAAGTCATGCCAAGCGCTCCAAAAGCCAAACCAAGCGAAGCCATGCCACGAATTTTAAAAGCCAAGCCAAGCCAAGCCATGATATGCCAAGGACTTTAAAAGCCAAGCCAAACCATGTCATTCTAAGCACTCTAAAAGCAAAGCAAAGCCAAGCAAACCCAATCCATGCCATGTCAACCATTCTAGAAGATAAGCCAAGCGAAGTTGCGCCATGCTAATCACTCTAAATGACAAGCGAAGCCAAGCCATGCCATGCCAAGCACTCTATACAACTATGTCTAAACCCTATGTATGAAAGCAACTATAGAATGCAGAGTACAAGAAAACTAAAAATTACATAATGCACAACAGTGCGTTGTTTGGAAGACGATGACAAGATAAAGAAAAAAAAAACATTCGTTAATGAGGTGCATAATAAATCCTGACGTAACCTGTCTTCTCCGCAGCCCTTTTTCTCCAATGAGAGAGATAAGGGATCAGTAATCCCTAGATACTGCACCTAAGTAGAGATGATAACAGGGGGTGCTCGGGAGAACTGCCAATACCAACTTCATTTTCCAGGGCAAACATTCCTTAGCGCAAGACGACAGCTCTCTGAAGCCTCCGGGGAATGTTCCTCTCCATCGCATTAGCATTGTTGAAACACAACTCACATTCATGTGCTAGGATGCGCAAAATACCTTTTGATGAGAGAGAGAGAGAGAGAGAGAGAGAGAGAGAGAGAGAGAGAGAGAGAGAGTTATGCAACATTCTGACGCTCCTTGTTACTATAGTAGATTCACATCAACCATGCATTTTACGTCTAGGCCCGTCCCTTACGACGCTCCTGATTGGCTGTTGATAAGCCAATCACAGGGCTGGAAACTCTCAGTCTCTCTCAAGAGTTCACATGGGCACGATGTGTATTCCATCTCTCCTGAGGTATACGTTTGAAAGACGGATCCCTCAGGAGAGGAGGAACACACATCCTACACATGTGAACTCTCGAGAGAGACAGAGTTTCAAGCCCTGTGATTGGCTTATCAACCGCCAATGAGGAGCGTCGTAAGGGACGGGACTAGATATCAAATGCACGGTTGATGTGAATCTACTATAGTACTGTTCCTAATAAAGTGAATTATTGTAATAATATATTGCTCTCAGCAAAGTAAGTTCTTGAAATAAATCGTGAACAATAGCCTCTGCATCTGAAGGAAACTATATGTAATGGAAACTTCTGCTAGGTGGCGTATTCACAGAGAAGTTTTATTGTATACAGTATGTTGAAATAATAATCCTTGGAAAACTGCATTGCCATTACAGTGTTTATATGTGTATATACATAAACATGTATGTATGTACATACACATAAGCAAACGGCTTCACAGATATAAGAAACAGCAATGTCACAGCCGCCTCACTCTCTTCATCACAACGCTTATCAATTGGTGTCAGGACTCCACAGGCACACTGCATATACTATAACTGTAACAACCACAATTCACCCTTAACTTGTCGAATTATTCACACCTTTTGGATACGCCTCTTACCACAAAGTCTTCGATCCAAGTGAAAGAATATGAAGTCATTCTGATGTTCGTAGCACAGGATTCCTACCGGCACCTGGATCATCAGAACCAGGGTTGTAGTAATTGTAATTTAATTGGAATGTAATTAATTACAGGATGATGCAATTTGTAATTTAATTGTAATTACAAAATGGAAATGTTAAGGATCGGGCTCCATTATGAGTGATGGGTTGCTTAAAAGACTTA